>NW_028261134.1:37500-52031 GCF_056163025.1 Triticum urartu | reverse complement strand
ATCCAAATATAGTGTTGAACAAGTAGGTGTAACGGTGGAGTTCTATGGTGGCGAACTTAATGGAGTAAGTTATTCTGATCCTGCTACTGTAAAAAAATATGCGAGGCGTTCTCAATTAGGGGAAATTTTTGAATTAGACCGGGCTACTTTGAAATCTGATGGTGTTTTTCGCAGCAGTCCAAGGGGTTGGTTCACTTTTGGTCATGCTACCTTTGCTTTGCTCTTCTTTTTCGGACACATTTGGCATGGCGCTAGAACATTGTTCCGAGATGTTTTTGCTGGTATTGATCCAGATTTGGATGCTCAAGTGGAATTTGGAACATTCCAAAAAGTGGGAGATCCAACTACAAGGAAACAGGCAGTTTGATACACATTGTTATAGTATCTTTCACCTCTCTTTTTTGATTTGACATGGGAAACATCTCCCATCCTTTCTTTGACTCTTTTTCTTTCTTTATATGGGAAATTATCCCAAATGACAAATGAATAGGTGTGGAAGTTATAATTGTAAATAAACCAGGATCGAATCTATGGAAGCATTGGTTTATACGTTCCTTTTAGTTTCGACTTTAGGGATAATTTTTTTCGCTATCTTCTTCCGAGAACCACCTAAGGTTCCACCAACTCCAACTAAAAGAATAAAATAATTTCATTTAAGTAAGAAGTCCCCCTATCTGGGAGACTTCTTACTTAAATTAGTCTCCGTGTTCTTCGAATGGATCTCTTAATTGTTGAGAGGGTTGCCCAAACGCGGTATATAAGGCATACCCAGTAAAGCTTACAAGTAAACCAGATATGGAGATGGCGACTAAAGTTGCTGTTTCCATTTTTATAGAATTTCAAGATTACAATGGATCTACGAAAAGATCGTGTATTTACAACTACAACGGAATAGTATACAAAGTCAACACCAATGATTAAATAGAATTTATGGCTACACAAACCGTTGAAGATAGTTCTAAACCTAGGCCAAAACGAACTGGTGCAGGTAGTTTACTGAAACCCTTGAATTCGGAATATGGGAAAGTCGCCCCGGGTTGGGGGACTACTCCTTTTATGGGGATCGCAATGGCTTTATTCGCTATATTCCTATCTATCATTTTAGAAATTTATAATTCTTCCGTTTTACTGGACGGAATTTTAACCAATTAGGTTTCTACTAACTAAAACTAGGAAGTCAGAGTTTTTCCATCCAAAAAAGCCTTTCTAGTTTAAGATCTACATTTCTAGATATTATGGTAGTTCGACCGCGGAATTTTTTTGTTTCGGTATCTCTGGAATATGAGTGTGTGACTTGTTAGAATTGATCCTATTGATAATACATAGAAAGGGCCTGTTATCTCTATCAAGATGATTCTAATTCGTCAGATATTATTTATTCTAGTATCTGGAACACGAAATAGATAGAGTGGATCAAAAAAAAATGGAACTATGATTCATACTCACTATTAAGACCTCGCAACCAGACTGAAAAATTCAAGTAGTTCTTAAATAAAAATAAAAAAGAAATTTTCTTCCTTCCAATTTTGTTTGCCCAAAAGACAACTTTTTTTCTCTCGATTTTGTCGAGTCATTACACTGATTCAATAAATGATTATCAAGCGGTTCTTATTCGAAGAACCCTTGCCTTTTGTTTAGCTTGAGACTAAATCATCGTGGCTCTAGTATGAATCTAAGGTTTTAATTGAACTGATTCATAGGATCTCAACAAGATAATTTCTATATTACGCATAAAAAAACAAATCCTTTATAGGGAAGAGAAAAGTCAAGAAGCCTCTAATGACCAACATAAGGGAAAGGAAGAAAGAAAGACGCGCCAACTTGAGATTTTTTGGCATTATCATCACAAAGAAGATATTCCGGATTTTTCTTATTTGATATCTTCAAGGCAAATCGACCCAATTCAGTGGCTGATGAAGTTTTGAACCTTTTTTCTAATATTCGTTGAAAATTTTTGTGTTTCTGCTTGAGCCGTACGAGATGAAATTTTCATATACGGCTCTTAGAGGGGGACTCGGGTTAGTTACCTATCTCAATAAAGTATATGATTGGTTTGAGGAACGTCTTGAGATTCAGGCAATTGCAGATGATATAACTAGTAAATATGTTCCTCCCCATGTCAACATATTTTATTGTTTAGGGGGAATTACACTTACTTGTTTTCTAGTACAAGTCGCTACCGGTTTTGCTATGACTTTTTACTACCGACCAACCGTTACAGAGGCTTTTTCCTCGGTTCAATACATAATGACCGAGGCCAACTTTGGTTGGTTAATCCGATCAGTTCATCGATGGTCAGCAAGTATGATGGTTTTAATGATGATCCTGCATGTATTTCGTGTGTATCTCACAGGGGGATTTAAAAAACCCCGCGAATTAACTTGGGTCACAGGTGTGGTTTTGGCTGTTTTGACTGCATCATTTGGTGTAACTGGTTATTCTTTGCCTTGGGATCAAATTGGCTATTGGGCAGTCAAAATTGTGACAGGTGTACCTGACGCCATTCCGGTAATAGGATCGCCTTTAGTGGAGTTATTACGCGGAAGTGCTAGTGTGGGCCAATCCACTTTGACTCGTTTTTATAGTTTACATACCTTTGTACTGCCTCTGCTTACTGCCGTATTTATGTTAATGCACTTTCCAATGATACGTAAGCAAGGTATTTCGGGTCCTTTATAGGGAAGGCATATCATAGAGAATTATAATTATCATATATCATATCGGGTAGGTTTTGGTATTTCATTGCTACAAGCATGGGTTATTGTAAAATAACACATGTCATTTGGATACTTCTCTTCAACTCCAAAGTATTTTTATACAATACAAATAGTTGAAGTTAATTTTACGAAAGAAAAAAGGCGGATTATGGGAGTGTGTGACTTGAATTATTGATTTGGCCATGCAGATAAAGAATTGGATCTGCCACATTAGAATTCACAACCAAAGGTGTCTCCGCATCCAATCAACATGTAAGTCCCCTACCTAGGAAGGATAGGCTGGTTCACTTGAGGAGAATATCTTCTATGATCATACCGCAACCATGTCATCCATGAACAGGCTCCGTAAGATCCCATAGAGTAGAAATGGAATAAGTCATGTGACATGATCCAGTTCTCTATTTATTACACTTACCTTTTTATTATAGTATGGAAATGCATTCATTTTCTTTGCATCGATTGTGATCCGCAATACTATCGGAGTAAAAGAAGGGATCTAAGGAAGAATGTAGGCTAAACTTTTTGATTTTTTATTAGTAACAAGTAAATATTTTGTTTGGAGGTAAGAAACTTGCGATATTGAGGGGATAAATACCAACTAATCAAGAGACATGAGACAATCCACAAAGCAATTGATCATGATCAAATTTGTAAGCCCACTTGGATATTGAGCATTTACCCATAAGAATAGGATTATTTTCAATGAGTAGTTGTAGGTGCAACTTCGGAAAAGAGAATCTGATAAAGCTTTTCTTGCCTAGAGTCATTGAGTCATTATAAACCTTAATTCTATTAAGGATCTTCCGCGGTCTTATTTCTTTCACTCTTGCTCGAGCCGGATGATGATAAATTCTCATGTCCGGTTCCTTTGGGGGATGGATCCTAAAGAGTTCACCTATCCCAATAACAAAGAAACCAGACTTAAATGATCCTGTATTAAGAGCTAAATTAGCTAAAGGGATGGGACATAATTATTACGGGGAACCCGCATGGCCCAACGATCTTTTATATATTTTTCCAGTAGTAATTCTAGGTACTATTGCATGTAATGTAGGTTTAGCGGTTCTCGAGCCATCAATGATTGGTGAACCGGCAGATCCGTTTGCAACTCCTCTGGAAATATTACCCGAGTGGTACTTCTTTCCCGTGTTTCAAATACTCCGTACGGTACCCAATAAGTTATTGGGCGTTCTTTTAATGGTTTCTGTGCCAACAGGCTTATTGACAGTACCTTTTCTAGAGAATGTCAATAAATTCCAAAATCCATTTCGCCGCCCAGTAGCTACGACCGTTTTTTTAATCGGTACTGTAGTAGCTCTTTGGTTAGGTATTGGAGCAACATTACCCATTGATAAATCATTAACTTTAGGTCTTTTTTAGATATTTTTTGATTCATTCAACCGTGAAGTACCATAGGTATCTAGGAAATAGTTACTTCCAAGTGAATCTTCCCTAGATACCTAAAATCCATTTTATTATGATCCATTTCGCGAAAATATAGATTGTACCAAAGATGCTAAATTGTTTTCTTTTTATTCTAACTCGAAAAAGAAGAAGAAAAAAAATTGCAATGGATTTAAAACGAGAGTTTATTCTTAAGTAAATCAATTGGGAGATGCTTCTCTAGAGTGTCCCATATATGTTTTCTATCTTCCATACGAAAACTGTCAATTCTCAGAAGATCTTCTTCAGTCTTACTCAAAAGGTCCAATAGTGTATGTATATTGGCCCTTTTTAGACAATTATACGTTCTAGAAGTCAATTCTAATTGATCAATAAAAATACAATTCAATGGAATTCCTTTTTTGTTTTTCTTTAGATTAGTTAATCTTTTTTGAAAAGTAAAAAGGGGTGGAGTAAACCTGTTTTTATTTTCTTCGAAACTAGCGCCCTCTTCCTCCGCGTGTAGAAAAGGAAGAAATAAATCAATCAAATTACGAGAAGCCTCATAAAGTGCTTCCTTAGGGGTTAAACTTCCATTAGTCCATATTTCTAGAAAAAGTATCTCGTGTTTTTCATTTCCATTCCCACAAGAAAAAATACTATAATTCACATTTCGAACAGGCATGGATACAGCATCTATAGGATAACTTCCATCTTGATAGTTCTTTCTGAGTTCTGTCTGATATCCACGATCTCTCTTGATCTGTAAATCAATACAGAAATCAATGGGCTCTGTCAAGTTAGCTATAGGTTGTGCCGTATCAACGATTTCTACGGAAGGCGGTAAGATGATATCTTGAGCAGTTATGTATCTAGGACCTTTGACGCAAATGGATGCGTCTCTAACTCCATAGAGATTACTTCTCAATACAATTTCTTTCAAATTTAGTAAAATTTCTTGTACGGATTCTTCAATACCTGCTATTGTAGAATACTCGTGCGGCACGCTCCCAAATTTTGCACGTGTGATACATGTTCCTTCTATTTCTCCAAGTAAAGCTCTTCGCAAGGCAATACCGACGGTGTCCGCTTGACCTTTTCTAAGCGGGGACAGAATGAAACGACCATAATAAAGGCGCTTACTATCTACTCTTGATTCAACACACTTCCACTGTAGTGTTTGAGTGGATCCTGCTACCTCCTCTCGAACCATAATAGACTAGTATTATTATTTTATCATTGAATCGTTTATTTCTCTTGAAATGAAAGTTGAAAGCGGGTTAATTCTTTTACAGACGTCTTTTTTTAGGCGGTCGACATCCATTATGCGGCATAGGTGTTACATCGCGTATACAACTTAATCGCACACCACTTTTAGCAATGGCTCGTAATGCGGCATCTCTTCCACTACCAGCGCCCTTTACCATAACTTCTGCTCGTTGCAAACCTACTGTACGAATAGCATCTACTGCTGTTCTTTGACCAGCATAGGGTGATGCTTTTCTTGAGCTTTTGAATCCACAAGTACCGGCCGAGGACCAAAAAACCACCCGACCTTGTGGGTCTGTAACAGTTATAATGGTATTGTTGAAACTAGCTTGAACATGAATAACCCCTTTTGTTATTCTACGTGCACTCTTCCGTAAACTAAAACGTGCATTCCTACGTAAACCAATACGCACTTTCTTACGTGAACCAATTTTTGGTATAGCTTTTGCCATATTTTATTATCTCATAAATATGAGTTAGAAATAAAAAAAAGAAAAAAAGATACAAAGATATCCGTTTCAGGGTAAAATAAACCCTTTACTTTAATTATTTTAAATGAAATTATTTTATTTGGAATTGGAACATTTCCGCGGGTACTTTTTTTTACTTTTTAGAAAGTAAAGTTCTTTTTCGAAAGATTACCCCTGTCTTTGTTTATGCTTCGGATTAGAGCAAATGACTCTAATTCGTCCACGCCTACGAATCAGTCGACATTTTGTACAAATTTTACGAACGGAAGCTCTTATTTTCATATTTCCGTATCCTTTTTTAAACTATGAATCTAATCTTTTGGAAAAAATAAGTCTCTTCGCTTGAATTTTAGAACTTAGAATTTATTACCCTAGAAAAAAAAAGAAAAACCTAATCCTTTGAATCTTTGGTATCCTTCAAATCTTCGCTATCCTTCAAATCTTCGCTATCCTTCGAGTCTTCGATACGCTTCGAATCCTTATGGGGAAGTCTATAAATTATACGTCCCTTGCTTGAATCATAACGACTTACTTCAATTTTGACCCTATCCCCCATCAGTATTCGTATAGAACTAGACCGTATCTTTCCTGAAATATAGCCTAGGATGATGGTGTCATTCTCTAGCCGAACGCGGAACATTCCATTGGGTAGGGCTTCCGTAACTAAACCTTCGAAAGTTACTTTTGCTTCTCTCGGGTTTTTTTTTTCTCTCCTATTTTTTTTTTCTGTCATATTTTTTTTCTCCTATTTTTCTATTTTTATTTTAAAAATAGGAAGGGCGAGATAGAATTCGAGCACTATAGGCGGGGCGATTACCATATATAACATAAGACTTCTCCCCCAATTCTGTTTAGTCGAGCTTCTCGATCTGTCATTATTCCTCGAGAAGTAGAAAGAATAGCAATTCCCATTCCACCCAAAACTTTAGGAATTCCTTGATAGTTGGTATAAATTCGTAAGCCGGGTCGGCTGATACGCTTTAAAAAGGTTCTTGTTCTATATATTCCTTTTATAGTCTTTCTCTTTTGATGTCGCAAAGTTGAAACCAAGAAATATCTGTTACGTTCCTGATGTTTCCGAACACTTTCAATAAAACCCTCTCGTAGAAGTATTTTAACAATGTTTTCGGTAATATTTGTAGATACTACTCGAACTGTTCCTTTTTTATTCATGTCCGCATTTCTTATAGAGGTTAGTAAATCAGCAATAGTGTCCTTGCCCATAAGACTCTAATTCTAGGTTCCTCCTAATTTTTCTATAATCAACATGTTTTCTTTTTTTTTTTTTCATTTTGGATTTTAAAACATATACGTAAAACACAATCTACTAAATTAATTCTTTGGTCTCAATTTCGCCTACTAGTATTTATAATACTTCAGGAGCTAATGAAACTATTTTGGTAAAATTCAATTCTCTCAATTCCTCGGCAATCGCGCCAAAAACTCGAGTTCCTTTTGGATTGCCTTTTTGATCAATTATAACCGCAGCATTGTCATCATAGCGGATTATTATACCGTCTTCGCATTTGAACTCTTTACATGTACGTACAATTACAGCTCGAATTACTTCGGATCTTTCTAGAGGCATTTGGGGCAATGCGTCTTTGATTACAGCAACAATAACATCACCAATACGAGCATATCGCTGATTACCAGCAGCTCCTATGACTCGAATACACATCAATTTTCGAGCTCCACTATTATCTGCTACATTTAAAAGGGTCTGAGGTTGAATCATATTATTTTGATTTCAATTTGTTATTTCAATGCAAAAGGATGAAAGAAATATTGTCTTTCCAGAAAGAAAAACCGAGCATTTTTTTTTATCTTCCATACCCCTTTTAGGGTTCTATATCTCTAATCGAATAAATTGACTTCGTATGGGCATTTTACTGGCAGCTATGGAGATAGCTGCTCTAGCTACAGTTTCAGATACTCCCCCCATTTCATAAAGTATACGACCAGGTTTAACAACGGATACCCAATATTCGGGGGACCCCTTTCCCGAGCCCATACGTGTTTCCGTGGGTCTTAGTGTAACCGGTTTGTCGGGAAATATACGTACCCATATTTTTCCACCACGACGTGCATATCGTGTTATTGCTCTTCGTCCTGCTTCTATCTGTCTCGCCGTGATCCAAGCGGGTTCAAGTGCTTGAAGAGCATATCTACCAAAACAAATACGATTGCCTCGGCAGGATTTTCCTTTCATTCTTCCTCTATGTTGTTTGCGAAATCTGGTTCTTTTGGGGTTATAGTCGATGGTTCTCTTTCTTAGTTCCATCTCTACTGCAAAACTGGACATGAGAGTTTCTTCTCATCCAGCTCCTCGCGAATGGAATCAGAAAGCATGTAAATTTCTCTAATTCATAATATTCCAAAATATTACGGTACGGATAGATACACATTAATAGATAATAGAAAAAGTTCGGTTTTTTTTATATTGAATTTGTTAAAACAGAAAAATATAATATATAGTCAAAAAAGAAGATCTAGAATATATCCAGATGTGTGTGTATATTTATCTAAATTCTATATTTATAGATAATGTAATCCTTCTTAAAAAAATCCTTATTTTTACTCTTATTGAATCGCGGTAAAGTATTCTAATTCAATAAGAATTTCGCGGGCGAATATTTACTCTTTCCTGTCTTATTTGTTAATTTATAAACTTACCAAATAAGACAATTTTTTTGGTTTGTTCCGCCATCCCACCCAATGAAGTGTTAGGATTCTTTTCAATAAAATCCTATGGAATCATAGGTTCTGTCGTTCCCACTGCTTCTCCTTGAATGGTTAGGTCTGAATCCCGCAACGGAGCTTCCAAAAAATTTCTTTCCGAGTTAATTTTCTCAGTTTTATTAACCCGGGCGGCTCTTTATTATTGCTTTAAATTTGTAGTTCTTGTTTCAAGTTACAATTTTTAATTCTCTATTATTTTTATTATATTGATGCTTTATCACATTGCCTTTTATGATGTAATTCATAGACCATACATAGTGGAATCCTATATCTTATTTATTTCCTCTTCCTTCTTTCTATCATCCCTCCCTTTATCCACATCCCTTTAGTTTTGCTTCACAACCTAGAATCCCTTTTCTTTTTTAGAGAAAAAATTGCAGTTGCTACAACTATATGACACATCTACTCATTTATGTTATGATAGAGGTATTTATTCATATAGTGACTGTTTCTTAGTTAGGATCTCGACAATACGAAGCAATAGGTTGGTTATTAGTTAATTTTCTATAATTACTAAGTTTTTTTCTTAAAAAAAAGAAAAAAATAACGAGTCACACACTAAGCATAGCAATTATATTAAATGATTTATCAATTTTCATTAAATCTTATAGAAAGAGGTATAATTTCTTCTTTTGCAGGGATTTCAGGAAAAAAGTCTCTTGTCATTTTTTATTCTATCAATGGACAGAATCCGAAGACAAGATTACTTATTCTTCGTCTACGAATATCCAAATTTTTACACCTAATACTCCATAGATAGTCCGAATTGGATAGCAGCAATAATCAATTTTAGCGCGAATTGTTTGGAGGGGAAGTCTACCCTTTTTAATAGATTCGGCGCGTGCAATTTCTTTTCCTCCGAGACGACCCGCAATTTTTACTTTTACTCCCCTTATATCTGCTTTTTTAGTTAATTCAATGGCTTTTTTCATTGCCTTTCGGAATGAAACTCTATTTTTTAATTGGAAAGCTATATATTCTGCAAGAATGTTAGGCTGTCTATAAGGTTCTTTAACTTTTTCGATAGAAATATTAAATCTCTGGTTTACAGAGTTAATTTCCTTTTGTAGATCTTTCTCTAATTCTTCGATTGCTCCTTTTTTCTTTAATAAATTTGGGAATCCAATATGGATTATGACGTGGATCGTATCGATTTCTTTTTGGATTTCTATATGTGTAATTACTTCGGAACTTGAACCTGAGTCCATTTTTCTATTATGTGTAATTACTTCGGAACTTGAGTCTGATTCTATTTTTCTATTCGAGCCCTTTTTCCTATTCTTTTGTATATAGTTCTTGATACAATCCCTTATTTTTTTATCTTCCTGTAGACCTTCAGAATAATTTTTTGGTTGTGCGAACCAAAAGGAATGGTGTTTTTGGGTTGTACCAAGTCTGAAACCGAGTGGATTTATTTTTTGTCCCATATTTTTCTATTCTATATTTTTTTTACTGGGAATCGAAATCTTAGATGGATCTAAAGGTTATTTAGATTTCTTTACTATATTTAGTACAATTGTTATATGACACATGCTTTTTTTTATGGGGAAACTACGTCCTCGAGCTCGAGGTCTGAATTTCTTCATAATAGTACTCCTACTGACTTCGGCTTTAGTAATAAATAAATTCGCTTTGTCGAAATCCCTATAATGAGTAGCATTTGCGGCTGCCGAATAAACCAACTTTAAGATGGGATAAGATGCTCGATAGGGCATGAGGTTCAGTATCATAACAGTTTCCTCGTAGTAACGCCAGCGAATCTCGTCAAGAACTCTTTGTGCTTTGAAAACAGACATAGGGATACGTTTTTGTGCTTTGAAAACTCTCTCGAACTTAAGTAGACGATCGGTTGGAACTTTCCTTGCGAGTTTCCTTAGCCCACTTTTCTTCTTCTTTATCCTAGGGATATACTTTACTAGTTTGAAACTTGTCATAAATAAGGTTATTCCCCGCCTACCTTTACTTTATTTTGAATCTTTTTTTCTTCTTAATCTTTCTATTCAGAATTCAGTTAACGACGAGATTTAGTATCCTTTCTTGCATTTTCATAACTCGTGAAATGCCGAGTAGGCACGAATTCCCCCAATTTGCGACCTACCATAGGATTTGTTATGTAAATAGGTATATGTTCCTTTCCATTATGAATCGCGATTGTATGGCCAACCATTGTGGGTAGAATGCTAGATGCCCGGGACCACGTTACTATTGTTTCTTTCTCCTCCTTCATATTGACCTTTTCTATCTTTGCCAATAAATGATGAGCTACAAAAGGATTCGTTTTTTTTCGTGTCACAGCTGATTACTCCTTTTTTCCTTTTTAAAGAGTGGCATTCTATGTCCAATATCTCGATCGAAGTACGGAGGTCAGAATAAATAGAATAATGATCAATGGAAAAAAGAAAAAAATCCTTTAGCTGGATAAGGGGCGGATGTAGCCAAGTGGATCAAGGCAGTGGATTGTGAATCCACCATGCGCGGGTTCAATTCCCGTCGTTCGCCCATCGCATTATTGCAAATTCCAAAAATGCAATTTTCCATATTCCTAGTTACGTATTTACTTACGGCGACGAAGAATAAAACTATCGCTATATTTTTTCCTTTTCCTAGTTCTTCTTCCAAGCGCAGGATAACCCCAAGGGGTTGTGGGTTTTTTTCTACCAATGGGAGCTTTCCCTTCACCGCCCCCATGGGGGTGGTCCACAGGGTTCATAACTACCCCTCTTACTACGGGGCGTTTACCTAGCCAACACTTAGATCCGGCTCTACCCAAACTTTTTTGGTTCACCCCAACATTACCCACTTGTCCGACTGTTGCTAAGCAGTTTTGGGATACTAAACGGACCTCCCCAGATGGTAATCTTAAAGTGGCCGATTTACCCTCTTTTGCAATGAGTTTCGCTACAGCACCTGCTGCTCTAGCTAATTGCCCACCCCTTCCACGTGTGATTTCTATGTTATGCATGGCCGTGCCTAAGGGCATATCGGTTGAAGTAGATTCTTCTTTTCTCTCAAAAAACCCCTTCCCAAACTGTACAAGCTTCTTCCAAAGCATACGGCTTTCTAGATGTATATGACGATCTCTAGACAGATGGATCTTATATGAATCATATGATGAAGTACCACATGAGTGGATATATAGGAAAGGAATCCAAATCTGCCGAATCGCTCATGTTATGATCTTCTACATCCTAGGTCTCTGCGTTCCGTCATCTGGCTTATGTTCTTCATGTAGCATTCAGATCGAATGACTCTATGAAATTACGTCGATACTTCCACATATTATGGGTAACGTAGGAGACATCCCTATTTTCCCCCGGGGGTCTTAATTACCACTGCTTAGCTTTCAATTTGCCTCTGACCATCAAATTAAATGTGAATAACCCGTCCTCCTCTCTTTGAAACAAGGGGCGCTTCCGGTTCTGTGCGTGCTTCAAACAATTTTGTCTTCTCCATATTACCATATCTCTAGAGCCAATAATTTTCTATGAGGAACTACTGAACTCAATCACTTGCTGCCGTTACTCAACAGTTTTCTGTTGAGGTCTATCCCGTAGAGGTAGTCAAATTGGATCAGTGATCGATTTCTAGGTTTCGTCGTAAACCTAATTGGTTACTTCCAATTACGTAAATCAATAGTTCAAACCGCACTCAAAGGTAGGGCATTTCCCATTGATATAGGAACTTTTGTACCAGAAACAATAGTATCTCCAATTATAGCCCCTCTGGGATGTAAAATATATCTCTTCTCACCATCCCCATAGTGTATGAGACAAATGTATGCATTTCGATTAGGGTCGTATTCTATGGTTACGATTCTACCAGATATGTCTTTTTGATTCCGTCGAAAATCTATTTTACGGTATAGGCGCTTATGACCTCCCCCTCTATGCCTTGCGGTAATGATTCCTCTGGAATTACGACCTTTACCACAACGGTGCCGTCCATGGATCAAATTATTTCGTGGATTGGATTTCACTTGCCTGTCTACGGTTCCCTTGCGTGTGCTCGGGATAGGTGTTTTGTATAAATGTTTCGCCGTATTATTAAGTATTCTCCTTTAGTTTTTTTCTCTATCTAGAAGTGGAATAGAATAACCCGGTTGAAGGGTAATGATCATACGTCTGTAATGCATTGTATGGCCCAGAATAGGTCCTATTCTTCTACCTTTTCCAGGTAGTCGATGGCTATTCACAGCTACCACCTTAACACCAAAGAAGAGTTCGACCCAATGCTTTATTTCTGTCTTAGTGAATCCCGATTCGACATTAAAAGTATATTGATTCTTTCCCAATAAACGAAGACTTTTTTCTGTAAATACTGCGTATTTGATTCCATCCATAAATCGACTTTCCCTCCTATGCTCTGAGTTCCAGTATCGATAAGAATTCGAGTTCTTATTGTTCTTATGTTATGGTATGAATATACCATACCAATTCGTTATGTATGGATGATGGATGAGATTCCATGGATAGAGAGCCAGTTCCAATAGACTTATGGAATGTTCCCGTTCGTGTGCATCCAGCAGGAATTGAACCCGCAAATTTACCAATTATGAGTTGGGCGCTTTAACCATTCAGCCATGGATGCTTAACAGGGATCATCGTACATCGTAAATAACCAATTTTCATATAGAAAGACATATCATAGAAAAATGAAATCGAAAATATTCCGAGATGGCAAATATTCGGAGATGACTATGAAAACACCTCTCTGGATCCTCGAATTGAAAGAGAGATTGAGAGGGATCAAGAATCCTAATTCTCGCTATTTGGAATGGATCCAATTCTATTGAGTCTGACTCATAGTGATCATTTCTCTTTAGCAAAGAATGACCTTGGTTATCAAAGGATTGAACAACCGGGATCCATTTACTTATGATACCTAGTTGGCATTGATAACAAGGATCTAATGAATTATGAGTTTAATAGATCCTCTTTAGCAGAAAGACGTATATTCCTTGCTCATTATCAGACAATCACTTATTCCCAAACCTCGTGTGGGACTAATCGTTTTCATTTACCATCTCATGGAAAACCCTTTTCGTTCCGCTTAGCCCTATCGGGTATTTTAGTGATAGGTTCTGTAGGAACTGGACGATCCTATTTGGTCAAATACCTAACGAAAAATTACGATTTTCCTTTCATTAAGGTACGAGGGCTTCTTATTCCACAAGAACGAAAGCACCTTTTCATTCTTTCATATACTAGGGGTTTTTACTTGGAAAAGACAATGTTCCATACTAAAGGATTCGGGTCCATAACCACGAGTTCCAGTGCACTAGATCTTGTAGCACTTAGCAACGAAGCCCTATCCATTAGTATTCCACATAAGAAATCCATTCTAGAAAAAAATACAATTAGATTAGCTCTTCATAGACAAACTTGGGGTTTGCGAGCCAAGGTAAGATCGGCTCGGGATCATGGGACCCTTTTCTATCAGATAGGAGGGGCTCTTGTACAAAATAGACTTACTAAGTAATAACCCCATAGAATCTATCTATATAAAGATAAAGAGGCAATCGTGTCAGGAAGCGGGTTTTTCTTTGGCCAAAAGGTACTTCGAACTTGGAACGAGCATGAAGAGATTAACGAGACTTCTTTCTCTTTTGAGTTTTTCTGGCGGACCTGCCGCGCAAGATCTTTGGTCTTCCCCTGGAACCGATGAAAAAAAGTGGATCGCTTCTTATGTACTCGCTCAGAATGATTCTTCTCTATCTATAGTTCATGGCCTATTAGAAGTAGAAGGTGCTCTGGTGCAATCCTTACCGACAGAAAAAGATTGCAGTCAGGTTGATAATAGTCGAGTGACATTACTTCGTCGGTCCGAACTAAGGAATCTGTTAGAAATGTTTTGAAATGGATATTGTTCTCTCTTTGATCAGGGATTGCTATATGAAAAGAAGTGGAGTTTGAAAAAGGGAACGGATATGCTCAAACCGGAACTGCTAGAG
>NW_028261134.1:5000-22500 GCF_056163025.1 Triticum urartu | reverse complement strand
GGGGAAGGGCCTTTACTTTCCCCCTGAGGGTAGGAAAATCATGATCGGGATAGCGGACGTAAAGCTATTGAACTTAGGTATGCTCTTTCCTTTTGTCGAAGTGGAATCGTAGAACAGAATGTGATACGATGAGATAGAATGCAATAGAAATAGAAACAAGGATAGCGAACGGGTTACCTACTCCTAAGGGTCAAAGCAAGCCCTTTAATTCAATTCTTTATTCTTACATTAAAATTCTTACATTAAAGAATGAATAAAATCTCCCCAAGTAGGATTCGAACCTACGACCAGTCAGTTAACAGCCGACCGCTCTACCACTGAGCTACTGAGGAACAAGGGGGGATTCGACCTCCTAGAGTTCAACTCCCGCTCTCAACCCATGAACAATATGAGTCCGAAGCTTCTTTCGTAACTCCCATAATTTCTTCGTAGTGGCTCCGTTCCATGCCTCATTTCATAGGGAAGCCCAAAGTGGCTCTATTTCATTCTATTTCACTTCCTAGCACATTTCACTTCCTAGCACTTCCTATCATTTAATATCCATCCCTTTGGTCTTATTGACATAAGAGATGTCATTTATAGTCTATCTCTTTCTATATATGGAAAGTCAAGAAATTCTCATCGAAACATCGAGAAATTGTGCATATAGAAAACTCTAAAGAAAGAAAAAAAGGAGACCCATGCCATGATTTTCAAATCTTTTCTATTTAGTAGTCTAAGTTTCTCGATGAGGATAATTAATTCGGTCGTTGTGGTCGGACTCTATTATGGATTTCTGACTACATTCTCCATAGGTCCCTCTTAGATCTTCTTTCTCCAATCTTGGATTAGGGAAGAAGGAGATATTCGCGACTACTGGCGATTTCATTATGGGGCAGCTCATGATCTTCATATCGATCTATTATCCACCTCTGTATCTATTCTTTCTTAGCTAAACAGGTGGAAGATCTATCCAATTTGGTTATATTATATCATGGACTCGAAAAACGGATCTGAATTTGACTGAAATGCACGATCTTCACAGGTATCACTTTTCACGATACCTAAAAGGTGGAATAGCGATTTTCGAACCATTTCCTATAAGAGAATGGTTTCCATTACTTTGAGAAATGGATTCTTATATCAAACTATAGCTATTGCATTAAAGAAGAAAAGAAACTAATAGAAGTCGAAGACGCGGAATGATAGTGAATAGAGAGAAAGATTCTTCTGATTTTCTTGTTTCTATCTACTAGACGCCGTAGAGAATTGAGAATTTTCATGTCTTTCAATTCTCGTACTCGTAATTGGAAAGTTATGGAAGGAGACCCATCATTTTGCAATGAAAACAACATATAAAACTCTGGACAATTTCGAAATCAGGCCAAGCGTCTTAATACATATGCAAAAAAATTCATTATTGGCCCACCATTGATTAGAAGATTTAGCTTGTATGAATCGCTATTGGTTTGATACGAATAATGACAATCGTTTCAGTATGTTAAGGATACAGATGTATCCACAATTCATCTCTAACCCGTGAAATTCTCGAGCCAAAAGATGGATGCATATGCTGTGTTTCATTTTGCTAATGATATTCATTAAATGGTGTATCAATTCCATAAATTGCATATAGCAATAAATAAATCAGCAAAATTCTTTCTAATATTTTAGATAGAAGAAACATTTCTTCTATCTAAAATATTAGAAAGAATGTACCCTTCTCTATCCAAATCCAATTTGCATCGATAAAATAAATCCAAATTCCAGTAGTAGATGAATAATTGCAATTTGTGTGTGTACGAGATTAGAATAACTTCAAAATAACTGACATAATTTTGTATTTTTTCCTGATCAGAAAAATACTGAAAAGAAAGGAGGTAGAAAAATTTTTGGATTTATGGTTAAAGAAGAAAAAGAAGAAAACAGGGGTTCTGTTGAATTCAAGTATTCAGTTTCACCAATAAGATACGGAGACTTGCTTCACATTTGGAATTACACAAAAAAGATTTTTCATCGGAAAGAGGTCTACGAAGACTTTGGGAAAACGTCGACGTTTGCTGGCTTATTTGGCAAGAAAAATAGAGTACGTTATAAGAAATTAATCGGTCAGTTGAATATTCGGGAGCAGTAATTTAATCGTTCAAATTTTTTCTTGTTTTATTATTTTGTGTTAGTAGTCTTATAGTAGTCTTAGATTTTCATTTGATGAGCCTCGCTTTGAGGAATCATGGAATAATCCATTTTCATGAATAATGAATTAAGGAAGAAAGGATATGAGTCTACCGCTTACAAGAAAAGATCTCATGATAGTCAATATGGGCCCTCAACACCCATCAATGCATGGTGTTCTCGACTGATCGTTACTCTCGATGGTGAGGATGTTATTGATTGTGAACCCATATTAGGGTATTTACACAGAGGAATGGAAAAAATCGCGGAAAACCGAACTATTATACAATACTTACCTTATGTAACAAGGATATAGAGAGATTGTAGAAAGGGGATAGGTAGTTATTTTTGCAAGAGACTTGTGTGTAAATTCCTTAACTTAAGAAAGAAAAAGAATAAAAAACACAGATACATAACATAAAAAAAAGAATAAATAAGACGAGATTCGACCTCCCCCTACATATTTAATTTCCTCTCCTATACAAAAACTAGCAAGACCCACTCCATTGGTAATTCCATCAATAACACCCTTATCAAAAAACTCCGTGAGTTCGGTTAACCCTCTTATACCGAGGGTAAAGACCCTAGTATAGAAAATATCTATATAACCACGATTATATGACCAACTGTATATATTTTTTTTTACTTGATCTAAAATTCTTTTTAGGATTTCCTTTGTAAAAAGAGTTTATTAAATCCAAATTCTGAAAAAAGATAAGCGGATCCATAGAAGATATATGCTATGAATAAACCAAAGATAGCTAGACTTACAGAAGAAATTGCATTAGTAATAAATTCATATGAATTTACAAAAGAATTAGAACTTTCCTGGGTAAAGTTTATTGAGGGGAGTTAACCACTTTGATAATATGGTTAACTCTGCTATTCCATTACCAATTCCTCCATTATCAAAAGAGATTCCTATGAATCCAATGAACAAAGTGAAAGTAGTAATATAAGAAGAGGAAATAACATAGTATTTCCCGTTTCTGCGGATAGGCAAAAGTTTTTTTAGCCCCAAAAGACGTAGTAAAGGATCCTATCCTATTTCTTGTATTACCTTGAATTTTTGGTATAATTTTGTGAAAAAAAAGAAACTCCACTCTTCGTTGTTGATAAAACGAAATCCCTATTCACTCCTTTGGGTATCCTTTTTCCCCATAAGGATATTGAATACAAGGGAACTCTCTTTAGTGCTACTGTAATTTGAAAATGAACACGCAAATACCCATCAAATGTAAGTAAATATATCCGAAACATATAAAAGGCAGTTAATCCTGCAGTAAAGGAGGCTATTATTCCAAAAAAGGGCGAATACAACCAACTATTACTAAGGATTTCATCTTTGGAAGCAAGCAAGAGGTGGAATACCACAAAGAGAAAGTGTACCCATAAAAAAGTAGTTCTTGTGATTGGAATGTATTTTCTTAAACCGCCCATATGAACCATATTTGACTTTATCTGGTGAATATCCAACAGAGGTTCCATTGAATGAATAACGGATCCGGATCCCAAGAACCATAAAGCTTTTGGAATAAGCATGAGTGATCAAATGAATAAAGCAGCTTGATAAGAACCTATACCTAGAGCTAACATCATATAACCCAATTGAGACATGTAGAAGTAGGCTAAGCTTCTTTTAATATCTCTCTGAGCAAGAGCTAAAGTAGCTCCTAAGAATAGTGTTATTGTACCTACTAAAGAAATAAAACTCATTATCAAAGGTAAAGATATGAAAAGAGGAAGAAGTCGAGCTAGAAGAAAAATTCCCGCAGCAACCATAGTTGCTGCGTGTATAAGAGCCGAAAGAGGAGTGGGCCCTTCCATAGCATCGGGTAACCATACGTGAAGAGGGAATTGTGCGGATTTCGCAACTGCACCAAGGAATAATAAAAAAGCACACAAAGTAGTAAGTAAAGAGTTAATTCCATTATTAGGAATCCAGTTATTACTATTTTGAACAAATCCCTAAACTCTAAACTACCTGTTAATCCAAAAAAAACCTAAAATTCTGAACAAATCCCTAAACTCTAAACTACCTGTTATCCAAAAAAAACCTAAAATTCCTAATAATAGACCAAAATCCCCTACACGATTAGTTACAAAAGCTTTTTGACAAGCACTCGCTGCGATTGGTCGTGTAAACCAAAAGCCTATCAATAAATAAGAACACATTCCCACGAGTTCCCAAAAAAAATAAATTTGTATCAAATTGGAGCTAGTAACCAATCCCAACATGGAAGTATTGAAAAAACTTATATAAACAAAAAATCTCAAATATCCTTCATCGTGAGACATATAACCATCACTATAAATAAGAACCAGGATTCCTACAGTAGTAATTAGTATTAACATAATAGAAGTAAGTGGGTCAATCAAGTATCCAAATTCTAAAGAAAAATCATTATTGACGGTCCAAGACCATAGATATTGATAGATCGAACTTCCATTTATTTGTTGAATAGACAGTTGAACTGAGAATACCATAGCTATACTTAAGAGTAAAACACTAGGAAAAGCCCATATGCGACGAAGATTTTTTGTTGCTGTCGGAATAAGAATAAGGCCAAATCCCATTGACATAATAACTGGAAGTGGGAGAAGAGGGATTACCCATGCATATTGATATGTATGTTCCATAAGAAAAGAAATTGCAATTTTTACTTCAATTTTTACTTCAATTTTTCTATAAAATTGTTTCCGATTCACCAAACCAATTCTTATCTCTTTCTGAAAGAATAAATAAAAAGAATAAGAAAAAATACTGAAATTCTTAATTTTTCCAAAATTTATCTCATTGAAATAATTAAAAATTAAGAATGGGTTTAGTTGGTTAAATTAAAAAAGTTAATAAAATAACTAGGTAACGAAGTTATTTTATTAACTAAATAAAGATATTTATAAAAATAAAAAAAAAAAAGTGGAATCATTTTACTTTCTATTCATAATTCATTTTTATATTTCTTTAAAACAAAGATGAAACAGCTCTCTTGTTCCATAATTAACTGATTGAGTGAATTCCAATGAAAACCTATGTTTATAAGAAATTATCGAATAGTCCTTACTTCATATAGAACTAAAATTCTAATGACTATAAATTACCTAAGTTTTAGAATGTCTTGTTTAAGAGACTCAGTATTTTTTGTTTTGATTGGAATTCCTTTCCTTTATGGAATACCATTCTGAACTTAATTAACTATTTTCATTTTCCCTTCTTTTTATCCCCCCGTCTTATCTTATATGGGGGATAGGCTTCCATACCATATATCTATATATGGAGTATACTTGATATATAAATAGATATAAATAGATTTAAATGAGAAACCCTTCTATATATTCTATATTATTAAAAAAAAAGTATAAAATATATAAAGAAAAAATGTTAAAAAATTCTTGTTGTCTTATCCGCATTAGACAAAATGAAGTAAAAAATAATTCAAAATTTAAGTATCTTTCAGTATCTAAGTATAAATACTAATAAAAAGAAGAAAGAAGGATTGATTTGCAGCAATAGATGTCTTTCACATACAACTAGAAAAAAGTAATTTCCTTTTTGAATGGCAGTTCCAAAAAAACGTACTTCAATGTCAAAAAAGCGTATTCGTAAAAATATTTGGAAGAAAAAGACTTATTTTTCCATAGTACAATCTTATTCTTTAGTAAAATCAAGATCATTTTCGAGCGGTAATGAGCATCCAAAACCAAAGGGTTTTTCTGGGCAACAAACAAATAATAAGATTTTGGAATAATATGAATTGACTTATCAAAAAAGAATTCCAATTATTTAATAATTTGGATTCTTCTTTGAATGTACTTTTATGTGTCGAATTACTCGGTACAATATTCTTAGAACAAAAAACCCCTCTTATCTTATATATACAAGAAAAAAAAAGTTTTGTTTGGTATACTGTGTGCTAAGTATTCTTTTCCTATCAATGAACTTTTCATAATTTTCCTAATAGAATCCTCATATTCTATTAGGAAAATTATGAAAAGTGGAGTATTCTTACAATAGGACTTACAACTTCCACCTATCTTCTCCAAAATCATAAGGTTAGTAAATCTTATTAATAAGAGCATAAAGACTTTCATTCTAGAAATTTTTAAAAAATCCAAAAAGCCTTTTCTATTTATCCATTTTATTTTAATTTCATCATTAAATAGAAACCCTTTTGGATTTTTTTCATTGTATTGAAAGAATTTTCAAAATGTAAAGGGGAAATTAATTAGAAAAAATTAGTTCTATAATTGCAAGTTAGAAAAAAGAAGTTCCAACTCTTTCAAGCAGTGTTTGTGTTTCTATTGGGCAAAGCAAGAGTTTATTGTAAAAAAAAAAAATGGAAACGATACTACCAAACGAAGTCTATTTTAATGAAAACTCTAATGTTCCTAAATTTTATGGACTTTCCCAATATCGACGATTCCCAAGATAATAGCTATTATTCTTTTAAGTTACCTATTATTTGAAGTTAGCCGCCATGGTGAAATTGGTAGACACGCTGCTCTTAGGAAGCAGGCTCAAGCATCTCGGTTCGAATCCGAGTGGCGGCATTCTTGAAAAAGAATACAATAGATTAGAAATCAATTCGAAATTTACAATTTTGTAATGGGACCTTCCCCTTATGCTATTTGCAACTTTAGAACATATACTAACTCATATCTCTTTCTCAACGATTTCAATTGTGATTACGATTCATTTTATAACCTTATTAGTTCGTGAACTTGGAGGATTACGCGATTCGTCAGAAAAAGGAATGATAGTTACTTTTTTCTCTATAACAGGATTCTTAGTTTCTCGTTGGGCTTCCTCGGGACATTTTCCATTAAGTAATTTATATGAGTCATTGATCTTCCTTTCATGGGCCCTGTATATTCTTCATACCATTCCTAAAATACAGAACTCTAAAAATGATTTAAGCACAATAACTACGCCAAGTACTATTTTAACGCAAGGCTTTGCCACATCGGGTCTTTTAACTGAAATGCATCAATCCACGATACTAGTACCTGCTCTACAATCTCAGTGGTTAATGATGCATGTCAGTATGATGTTATTAAGCTATGCAACTCTTTTGTGCGGATCCTTATTATCTGCCGCTATTCTAATCATTAGATTTCGAAATAATTTCCATTTCTTTTCTAAAAAGAAAAAAAATGTTTTAAATAAAACATTTTTCTTTAGTGATATTAAATATTTTTATGCAAAAAGAAGTGCTTTAAAAAGAACCTCTGTCCCTTCATTTCCAAATTATTACAAATATCAATTAACGGAGCGTTTGGATTCTTGGAGTTATCGTGTCATTAGCCTAGGATTTACCCTTTTAACCGTAGGTATTCTTTGTGGAGCAGTATGGGCTAATGAGGCCTGGGGATCCTATTGGAATTGGGATCCTAAGGAAACTTGGGCATTTATTACTTGGACCATATTCGCAATTTATTTACATAGTAGAACAAATCCAAATTGGAAGGGTACGAATTCTGCACTTATAGCTTTGATAGGATTTCTTATAATTTGGATTTGTTATTTTGGTATAAATCTATTAGGAATAGGCTTACATAGTTATGGTTCGTTTACATTAACACCTAAATGATTACATAAAATAAAACCTTCATGAAATGAAGGTTTTTACTTTTATGTTTTATTTGAGAACCCCTTGAACGCCTTATCAAAGGGTTCTCAAAAATTCGAGATAGATCTAATTATACTTTTTTACTTATTTCTGCATTATATACTTTTTTACTTATTTCTGCATTAATAGAGCAGACGAGTAAAAAAAAGCAAACCTATTTAGGATAATAATTGGATAAGAGAGCCTCTACCCTGTCAACGGATAGGGAGAGAACAAAATCTGGATAAATACCAATTCCTATTACTGGTAAAAAGATACAGATTAAAATAAAGAGTTCTCGTGGTCCAGAATCCACAAAATTTGCGTTTGGAACATTAAATAGCTTGTATCCATAGAACATCTGGCGTAACATAGATAATAAATAAATAGGAGTTAATATCATTCCAATTGCCATTACAAAAGTAATTAGTGTTTTTGGCATTAACAGAAATTTTGGACTAGTAATTAGTCCAAAAAATACTACTAATTCTGCGACAAAACCACTCATTCCTGGTAAGGCAAGAGAAGCCATTGAAAAGCTACTAAACATGGTAAAAATTTTAGGCATTGGGATAGATATTCCCCCCAGTTCTTCGAGATAAACAAGACGCATTCTATCAGAAGCGGTTCCTGCCAAGAAAAAAAGTGTAGCACCAATAAATCCATGGGATAATATTTGTAAAATAGCTCCATTGAGTCCAATGTTGGTTATGGAACCAATTCCTATAATTATGAAACCCATGTGAGATACAGAGGAATAAGCTATTCTTTTTTTGAAATTTCGTTGACCAAGAGAAGTTGAAGCTGCATAGATTATTTGGATCGCTCCTATTATTACTAACCAGGGCGAAAATAGATAATGAGCATGAGGTAACAATTCCATGTTGATCCGAATCAATCCATATGCTCCCATCTTTAATAATATTCCCGCTAAAAGCATACATGTACTATAATGTGCTTCCCCATGGGTATCTGGTAACCACGTATGTAGGGGTATAATCGGCAATTTGACAGCATAAGCAATAAGGAAGCCAAAATATAAAAGTATTTCCAAGGTTGCAGGGTATGATTGATTAATTAATCTTTCCAAATCTAATCCTGGTTCGTTGGAACCATATAAGCCCATACCCAGAACTCCGATTAAGAAAAAAATGGAACCGCCTGCAGTATACAAAATAAACTTTGTAGCTGAATATAGACGCCTCTTCCCCCCCCACATGGATAAAAGTAAGTAAACAGGAATTAATTCTAACTCCCACATGATAAAAAAAAGTAAAAGGTCTCGCGAAGAAAATAATCCTATTTGACCACTATACATTGCGAGCATCAGGAAATAGAATAATCGCGAATTCCGTGTAATTGGCCAAGCTGCTAAAGTAGCTAAAGTAGTGATAAATCCTGTCAATAAAATAGATCCTAATGAAAGTCCATCGATTCCCAATCTCCAGTGGAAATCGAAGACATCTATCCATTTATAATCCTCCTTTAATTGGATTAAGGGATCCTCCAGTTGGAAATGATAACAGAACGCATAAGTCATTAGAAGGAATTCTAATAAACAAATAGATATAGTATACCACCTAACGACTTTGTTTCCCTTATGAGGTAAAAAGAAAATTAATGAACCTGCAAATATCGGCAAAACAACAAGTATTGTTAACCAAGGAAAATAACTCATGATAAAGTGATAAAGACAAGATACGTTTTGACCAGAAAAGCCCGTGCTCGATTATTTCGAGCACAGGCTTCTTCGGTAAAGAGGAATCAGACGATTCGAGTGAAGTTTTTTGTAACGTATCAATAAGATAGAGCCATGCTACGTGTTGTTTCAGGCCCTAAATAAACGCGGACACTTAAAAAATCTGTCGGGCAGGCAGATTCACATCTCTTACAACCCACACAATCTTCGGTTCTCGGCGCGGAAGCAATTTGCTTGGCTTTACATCCATCCCAGGGTATCATTTCTAATACATCTGTTGGACAAGCTCGTACACATTGAGTGCATCCTATACATGTATCGTAAATTTTTACGGAATGTGACATTGGATCTATAAATTTTTCTTTTCAACATAAAATTTTTCGATCTGGTAAAAATGAAATTAGTACTATAATGAGTCATATGTATTGTAGACACCAGACGAAGCAATGGTTTATCCAAACTTCAAAAAAAAAAATCTATTTTTTAATCTGTTTGTGAGAAAGCGTGAAGAGAGCCAAGAGACTTTAATTTTGGATTTCAACAATAAATAAGAAATAAGAAAGAATTTTACGAATTGTACAGACGAATTCGAATTAGCCAATAAATTGGCTATCGTCTTTTCAATATAAATTATTGCAATATTCAAATTGCAATATCAATGAATTACAAATACAAAAATTCATTTAAGTGAAAAAGAATACTATGCAATAATCTACTAAAAAAAATGGATATTCTCAA
Source organism: Triticum urartu (assembly GCF_056163025.1). NCBI lineage: Eukaryota > Viridiplantae > Streptophyta > Magnoliopsida > Poales > Poaceae > Triticum > Triticum urartu. The sequence goes on along the minus strand of NW_028261134.1, from coordinate 12,303 downwards.
ATAATACTAAGAAAATAGTATTGATTTCTATTTATTTTAATATGTGCGCCTTTGTTTAGAGGATTCTATGTCTAATTATTCAAAAGTCTAATTATTCAATAAATTAGATTGATTGATACGAGTGGATTTCCTATTACGATGGATGGAAGAAAGAATGGATAGTCCAATAGCGGCTTCAGCAGCTGCAAGGGCTATAACAAAAATTGCGAAAATATCTCCTTTTAATTGGCGACTATCAAATAGATCAGAAAATGTTACGAGATTTAGATTAATTGAATTCAGTATAAGTTCAAGACATATTAGAGCTCTAACCATGTTTCGGCTTGTGATCAATCCATAGATACCAATCGAAAATAAATAGACACTCAAAAAAAGTACATGCTCAAACATCATTAACTAACTCCTTATCAATCTCGATTCATTTCAATATGAGGGCAAGAATTGAACCGATTCAATTAATTACAATAGAACAATTACACAACAAAAGAAAAAAAAAAAAAAAAAAAAGGAGGTATTTGTTGGCAGTAGATGGATTTTACTAAATCAAAATTGTGATTCTTTAGTTATTTATTTTAGATTTGCAATTCTTATAATTTGTACTTTTTCTAAGTTTTCTTATTGCCGAGCCATAGTAATTGCACCTATTAAAGAAACTAGAAGAATTATGGAAATGAGTTCAAACGGAAGATAAAAATCGGTTGCTAAATGAATTCCAATTTGTTGAACATTATTTATGAGACCCTGTTCTACTATTTGGTTTGATCTTGTAGTCCAAAGAATTCCATACCACGACGTATCTGGGATAGTAGTCATTAGTGAAAAAACAATAGTTATACAAACGAGTGAAGTGAACCCATCTCCAATAGTCCAATAATTCTTATCTTTAGACCATTCTGAGCCATTTACGAACATTACAGCGAATATGATCAAGACATTTATGGCTCCCACATAAATAAGAAGTTGTGCGACAGCTACAAAGTAGGAATTTAATAAAAAATAGAATAAGGATATACAAACAAGAACTAATCCCAGCGAAAAGGCAGAATAAATGGGGTTGGTAAGTAATACTACTCCTAGACCCCCTAGTAGAAGAACAAATCCCCCAAATAGCATAAGAATCTCATGTATTGGTCCAGGTAAATCCATTATGGATAAAAAGAAATTAATAGTATAAAATTTTTCATGAACTGACTAAAACTAAAGGATTCAAGGAAGGAAAAAAGGATTAGGGTATTTTTTTGTGTATAAACTTATAGTTATAAATTATATTATATCACGAAAATCTAGTCTGATTTAAAATAAGAAATAATTTCCAATAAGCAGTAGTTTTTCGTTTTTCTTTATAGTTTAATTTTAAAGTTTAATAAAGAATTATTAGATTTTTATAACAGAAAGACAAAATCAAAGTTTAGTAATCAGTAATCGTTCTTGAATTCGAAGATTTTTCTTTGTTTATTTTACTTTCAGACGAATTCCTAATTGTTTGAATTGTGTAATCTCCCATTATGGAGATTGGTAACCGACTTAAAGCAATTTGATTGTAATTCAATTCATGACGATCATAGGTAGAAAGTTCATATTCTTCAGTCATTGATAAACAGCTTGTTGGACAGTACTCAACACAATTGCCACAAAATATACAAACTCCGAAATCAATACTATAATTAAGCAATTGTTTTCTTTTAATATCCTTTTCAAATCTCCAATCCACAACGGGTAAATCTATCGGACATACGCGAACACATACTTCACAAGCAATACATTTATCAAATTCAAAGTGGATTCGCCCTCGGAAACGCTCTGGTGTAATTGATTTTTCATAAGGGTAGTGAATCGTTATAGGTAAACGATTTGTGTGGGATAAGGTAGTTATGAAACTTTGACCTATGTACCTTGTAGCACGTATTGTTTGTTGACCATAACTCATGAACCCAGTTACCATAGGGAACATATTCATTCTAAATATCTATGAAAAAGATATGTTTCTTTCTCTTGTTTGAGAGAGCTTTTGTGTTGAAAATATTCTTACTATTATTGTATTATCTTATTTATAGTGAAACAAGTTGAGAAGAGGTTGTTAATAAGAGATTGCCCAGGGAAATAGGTAAAAGAAATTTCCATCCAAGATTTAATAACTGATCCATTCTCATCCTCGGTAAAGTCCATCTTATTGTGATAGAAATGAAGAGAAATAAATAAGCTTTAGTTAATGTAATAAATATACCCATTGTCATTTCCAAAATTCCAACTGCTTTATTCATTTGGAAAAAATCAAAAAAGGATATATAGGGAATAGATAAATTCCACCCGCCCAAGTAGAGAACTGTTACAAATAAAGAAGAAACTAATAAATTTAGGTAAGAAACAAGATAAAATAAACCATATTTGATACCGGAATATTCAGTTTGGTAACCTGCTACTAATTCTTCCTCCGCTTCTGGTAAATCAAAGGGTAATCTTTCACATTCTGCCAAAGAAGAAATTAAAAAAACCAGAAAACCTATAGGCTGACGCCAAATATTCCATCCAAAAAAACCGTATTTTGACTGTGCTTCAACTATATCAACTGTACTTGAACTGTTAGATAATCATAGTCGGTGATAACATCACAGTTCCCACCGCTATTTCAAAACCGTACATGAAACCTTAGCTTCATACGGCTTCTCTATGATCAGAAAAAGGAAAGGACTGTTTTGTTCCTAGCCCCGGGGGCGTAGATAGAATTAGATAAAATAAAATAGATTTGAAAGTCCTAAATTAGACCAAAGGAATTCCGTCTGCTAGAATAAGAAAAAGCGCTTCCGAATTGATCTCATCCTTTATAATATAATGAAAATTTTTCTTTGTTCAGTAATAACTTAATCTTGGAATAAAACACTTGTTACTTGTTATAGGAATTCAATTAATAAATGGAAAGAGTTGGGTATTAGTTCATGAGCAATTCTGCATGAATATGGATAGAGGAAGGAAATAATGAAAATTTTTTCTAGTGCACTCCATATCTTTTTTACTATTCTTCTTTCCCCAGGGAGGGGGTATTTAAAAAGAAAAAATGGATAAAGGGTTAATTCGTTCTTGATAGCCATTTCCTTAACAAGTGAATGGGAACATACTCTGGATCGGAATCCGAAGAAAGTACTACTTGATAATTTCTACAAATTGCAAGTCCTTATTATGATTCCTTTTATGGGCAAAAATCTCTAATGTTTTAGATTTTCCATTACTAATCCTTTATGTACTTTAGTGTTCCTAACCCTTCACTAACTTTTGGTGGATTCTTCTTATGGATTATTAAGTTATAGTAATAACTAGGAGTATTCTAGTAATGGAATTCCATATCGTGAATCCTTTATTCTTGGCCGCTTCAAGATATGATGACTAATTAAAAAATATCAACCTTGGGATAAAGAGTTTACACTGCTTATGTTTACTTCCACTTTTTTCTTGTACGTAGGAAATGAGATTTTTTCTTTTTACTACAAATTTATAAGCTGTTTTGTTTCACTCATATAGCTATCTAGTTTAACTTACCAACCCAAATACTAAATAAGAAAAGGAATATAAATAGTTAATGGATTTTATAGGAAAAAGATCTATTTTAACGAATCACACGTAGAGATATTGCTAGCACACAAAAAGTTAATGGTATTTCATAACTAATGGATTGAGCAGCAGCTCGTAGACCGCCTGAAAAAGAATATTTATTATTTGAGCTATATCCTGCCATAAGAAGACCAATAGGAGCTATACTTGAAATGGCAATCCATAAAAAAACACCAATACTAAGATCGGCTAAAACAAAATGATATCCCAAAGGGATAACTAAAAAACTTAATAAAACTGATATGACTGCTATAGAGGGTCCAATGCTAAATAAAGAAATATCTCCTCGGGATGGCAGAATATCTTCTTTAAAAAGTAGCTTAGTCCCATCTGCTATAGCTTGAAGCAGGCCCAGGGGGCCAGCATATTCAGGACCAATACGTTGTTGTATCGACGCAGATATTTCTCTTTCTAACCACACAATTACGAGTACCTCTATTGTTATTCCCAAAAGGAGGGTCAAAATGGGTAGAATCGATATCAGTCCATAGACTTCTTTTAATAATTCCAATTTCGAAAAAGAATTGATAGTTTCTACCTCTACCCTATCTATTATCATTTCAACGATCAACTTCCCCCATAATGATATCTATACTACCTAATATCGTCATGATATCAGCCAATTTCATTTTTTTAACTAGCTGAGGAAGAATTTGCAAATTAATAAACCCGGGTGGACGGATTTTCCATCTCCAGGGGAAAAGGCTATCATCTCCTACTAGATAAATCCCTAATTCACCTTTTGGGGCTTCTACTCTTACATAAAGCTCTTGTCTTGACAATTCAAAATTGGGCGAAGGTTTTTTACCAAGAAATTTATACTCAAAATCATTCCATTCAGAATTATTTTCTTTCTTAAAGCGTCGGACTTCTAAATTTTCATAAGGTCCTCCAGGAATTTTTTCTACAGCTTGTTGAATTATTTTGATGGATTCCCTCATTTCACCAATTCGTACTAAATAGCGAGCTAACGAATCCCCTTCTTTTTGCCATTGGACTTTCCAATCAAATTGGTTGTAAGACTCATAAGGATCTACTTTACGAAGATCCCATTGTATTCCAGAAGCTCGTAACATCGGTCCCGATAAGCCCCAATTTACTGCTTCTTCTCCGCTAATAAAACCTACTCCTTCAACTCGCTCTAAAAAAATTGGATTCTGTGTAATAAGTTGTTGATATTCAACAACTCCGCGTAAAAAATAATCACAGAAATCTAAACATTTATCGATCCATCCATAAGGTAGATCGGCGGCTACTCCTCCGATGCGAAAGTAATTGTGCATCATTCGCATACCTGTAGCAGCTTCAAATAGATCATATATTAATTCTCTCTCTCTAAAAATATAGAAAAAAGGAGTCTGTGCGCCGAGATCCGCCATAAAAGGTCCAAGCCATAGCAAGTGAGAAGCTATCCGGCTTAATTCTAACATAATTACCCTAATATAGCTGGCTCTTTGTGGTATTTGAATATTCTCCAAGAATTCTGGTGCATTTACTGTTATTGCTTCTGTAAACATAGTAGCTAAATAATCCCACCTTGTTACATAAGGTAAGTATTGTATAATAGTTCGGTTTTCCGCGATTTTTTCCATTCCTCTGTGTAAATACCCTAATATGGGTTCACAATCAATAACATCCTCACCATCGAGAGTAACGATCAGTCGAAGAACACCATGCATTGATGGGTGTTGAGGGCCCATATTGACTATCATGAGATCTTTTCTTGTAAGCGGTAGACTCATATCCTTTCTTCCTTAATTCATTATTCCATGAAAATGGATTATTCCATGAATTCCTCAAAGCGAGGCTCATCAAAATGAAAAATCTAAGACTACTATAAGACTACTAAAAAAATAATAAAACAAGAAAAAAATTTGAACGATTAAATTACTGCTCCCGAATATTCAACTGACCGATTAATTTCTTATAACGTACTCTATTTTTCTTTGCCAAATAAGCCAGCAAACGTCGACGTTTTCCCAAAAGTCTTCGTAGACCTCTTTCCGATGAAAAATCTTTTTTGTGTAATTCCAAATGTGAAGCAAGTCTCCGTATCTTATTGGTGAAACTGAATACTTGAAATTCAACAGAACCCCTGTTTTCTTCTTTTTCTTCTTTAACCATAAATCCAAAAATTTTTCTACCTCCTTTCTTTTTCATGTATTTTTCTGATCAGGAAAAATACAAAATTATGTCAGTTATTTTGAAGTTATTCTAATCTCGTACACACACAAATTTGCAATTATTCATCTACTACTGGAATTTGGATTTATTTTATCGATGCAAATTGGATTTGGATAGAAGGGTACATTCTTTCTAATATTTTAGATAGAAGAAATGTTTCTTCTATCTAAAATATTAGAAAGAATTTTGCTGATTTATTTATTGCTATATGCAATTTATGGAATTGATACACCATTTAATTGATATCATTTAGCAAAATGAAACACAGCATATGCATCCATCTTTTGGCTCGAGAATTTCACGGGATAGAGATATGGTATAAGAAATAGACTATTAAGTAACTCTAAATGAATTGTGGATACATCTGTATCCTTAACATACTGAAACGATTGTCATTATTCGTATCAAACCAATAGCGATTCATACAAGCTAAATCTTCTAATCAATGGTGGGCCAATAATGAATTTTTTTGCATATGTATTAAGACGCTTGGCCTGATTTCGAAATTGTCCAGAGTTTTATATGTTGTTTTCATTGCAAAATGATGGGTCTCCTTCCATAACTTTCCAATTACGAGTACGAGAATTGAAAGACATGAAAATTCTCAATTCTCTACGGCGTCTAGTAGATAGAAACAAGAAAATCAGAAGAATCTTTCTCTCTATTCACTATCATTCCGCGTCTTCGACTTCTATTAGTTTCTTTTCTTCTTTAATGCAATAGCTATAGTTTGATATAAGAATCCATTTCTCAAAGTAATGGAAACCATTCTCTTATAGGAAATGGTTCGAAAATCGCTATTCCACCTTTTAGGTATCGTGAAAAGTGATACCTGTGAAGATCGTGCATTTCAGTCAAATTCAGATCCGTTTTTCGAGTCCATGATATAATATAACCAAATTGGATAGATCTTCCACCTGTTTAGCTAAGAAAGAATAGATACAGAGGTGGATAATAGATCGATATGAAGATCATGAGCTGCCCCATAATGAAATCGCCAGTAGTCGCGAATATCTCCTTCTTCCCTAATCCAAGATTGGAGAAAGAAGATCTAAGAGGGACCTATGGAGAATGTAGTCAGAAATCCATAATAGAGTCCGACCACAACGACCGAATTAATTATCCTCATCGAGAAACTTAGACTACTAAATAGAAAAGATTTGAAAATCATGGCATGGGTCTCCTTTTTTTCTTTCTTTAGAGTTTTCTATATGCACAATTTCTCGATGTTTCGATGAGAATTTCTTGACTTTCCATATATAGAAAGAGATAGACTATAAATGACATCTCTTATGTCAATAAGACCAAAGGGATGGATATTAAATGATAGGAAGTGCTAGGAAGTGAAATAGAATGAAATAGAGCCACTTTGGGCTTCCCTATGAAATGAGGCATGGAACGGAGCCACTACGAAGAAATTATGGGAGTTACGAAAGAAGCTTCGGACTCATATTGTTCATGGGTTGAGAGCGGGAGTTGAACTCTAGGAGGTCGAATCCCCCCTTGTTCCTCAGTA
>NW_028261133.1:0-34145 GCF_056163025.1 Triticum urartu | reverse complement strand
TGATTTTCCCATCCTCATGGCCTTTCTATCTTTCTAATCTAATTTGAAATTGGATTCAAAAGAAAGCGGTTAGAATTTACTTCCTGCATACATACTTCTCTAGAAGCGCATACAATAATGCGTGGTAAAGGCGGAAAAATAGTATATTCAATCAAAATCAAAGGGCAAATTATCTTACCTACTATAGATCCCCTACTACCCTCTTAGACTTTAAAAGGCGATATACCACCCAAAGAAAGGGTATGAAAATGCCGGGTGGAGTTAGCTTTTCGACGAAGACCTGTCCCGTGCAGCGAAGCCCTGTTAGTAAGACCCCCCGCAATAATGGATTATAGAAGAATATTATTCCAAATACTCCTCTGGACGCATATAGTAGCATTGCGATTCCGAATCTTTTTTATTTATGAATATGAACAGAAAAAATTCATTGTATCGTTGGGTCGGAGCGGAGGTTTGGTCCAGAAAAATTAGAAACAAAACGTCTACTCTACCGCATTGAAGTCTATAGCGCTGTATTTCCACGAAAGTATAATTCTTACCATCAGGATACGATCCTTTCTTTTGAACTAAACGTCTCTACGATGGGTCCAGGTTCTATGTCCAATCCCAAATCAAGGATTTCTCGCTCTTGATCGGAGTCATAAACTAAAAAAAAACTACCTTTTTATCCTTTTTCTCAAGGTTATAGAAAACTTCCTTATCTAGTTCTAGCATTTTGAAAAAAAAAAAATGCTTCTTTTTTTACACACAGTTCGAGTCACTTGTTGACTCACGATTACGCCTGTTAAAAGTTTCAAACGTCCTCTTTTTTGAAATTGAAAGAGAGTCCTATAAAAAGGTCTAACTTCCAAACTATGTCTTTTTTCATTCATTCTCCTTTAGTTTTTTTCTCTATCTAGAAGTGGAATAGAATAACCCGGTTGAAGGGTAATGATCATACGTCTGTAATGCATTGTATGGCCCAGAATAGGTCCTATTCTTCTACCTTTTCCAGGTAGTCGATGGCTATTCACAGCTACCACCTTAACACCAAAGAAGAGTTCGACCCAATGCTTTATTTCTGTCTTAGTGAATCCCGATTCGACATTAAAAGTATATTGATTCTTTCCCAATAAACGAAGACTTTTTTCTGTAAATACTGCGTATTTGATTCCATTATCATTATCATATGATAATACTATATTTTATTATTTTATTATTTTATTTGTATTTCTTTATTGTATTATACCTTAATATATATATTCTAGATATATAGAATAGACGAATCTCAATTTGTCAAGTCTCATGATCATATCATGATCTATTTTTATTCGGCTCAATCTTTTTTTTCTAAAAAAGATTGAGCCGAGTTTAATTGCAATCAATTAGAAGAATAAAGAAGAATTACTGCATTTCATAACTGATTTTTTTCTCTTTTTATTTCGTTTCTTTTTTATTTATACCTTCTTTATCTTTAGTTTTATCTAGTTAATCAATAGTATCTACCGGCTCGAACTCGAATTTGATCGCCTTCCATACTTCACAAGCTGCGGCTAGTTCAGGACTCCATTTGCAAGCTGCTCGGATAATTTCATTACCTTCGCGAGCAAGATCGCGCCCTTCGTTACGAGCTTGTACACAGGCTTCTAAAGCCACTCGATTAGCTGCTGCACCAGGTGCATTTCCCCAAGGATGTCCTAAAGTTCCTCCACCAAATTGTAATACAGAATCGTCCCCAAAGATTTCGGTCAGAGCTGGCATATGCCAAACATGAATACCACCTGAAGCTACCGGTATAACACCTGGCATGGATACCCAGTCCTGAGTGAAAAAGATACCGCGAGCACGATCTTTTTCAATAAAATCATCGCGCAATAAATCAACAAAACCTAAAGTCATTTCGCGTTCCCCTTCTAACTTACCTACTACTGTACCGGAGTGGATATGATCTCCCCCAGACATACGCAATGCTTTAGCTAATACACGGAAATGCATACCATGATTTTTCTGTCTATCAATAACTGCATGCATTGCACGGTGAATGTGAAGAAGTAGGCCATTGTCGCGGCAATAATGAGCCAAAGTAGTATTTGCGGTGAATCCCCCAGTTAAGTAGTCATGCATTACAATAGGAACCCCTAATTCTCTTGCAAATACAGCTCTCTTAATCATTTCTTCACATGTACCCGCAGTCGCATTCAAGTAATGCCCCTTGATTTCACCGGTTTCGGCCTGTGATTTATAAATAGCTTCGGCACAAAAGACAAAACGGTCTCTCCAGCGCATAAATGGTTGTGAGTTTACGTTTTCATCATCTTTGGTAAAATCAAGTCCACCACGTAGACACTCATAACACGCTCTACCATAATTTTTTGCGGATAATCCCAATTTTGGTTTAATAGTACATCCCAATAAAGGACGACCGTACTTGTTCAACTTATCTCTTTCAACTTGGATACCATGAGGCGGGCCTTGGAAAGTTTTTGAATAAGTAGGGGGAATTCGTAGATCCTCCAAACGTAGAGCACGTAGGGCTTTGAAACCAAATACGTTACCTACAATGGAAGTAAACATGTTAGTAACGGAACCCTCTTCAAATAGGTCTAATGGATAAGCTACATAACAGATCCATTGGTTGTCTTCCCCAGCAACAGGCTCGATGTGATAGCATCGTCCTTTGTAACGATCAAGACTGGTAAGTCCATCAGTCCAAACAGTTGTCCATGTACCAGTAGAAGATTCGGCAGCTACTGCAGCCCCTGCTTCTTCGGGCGGAACCCCAGGCTGAGGACTTACTCGGAATGCTGCCAAGATATCAGTATCCTTAGTTTCATACTCTGGGGTGTAGTAAGTCAATTTATAATCTTTAACACCAGCTTGAAATCCAACACCTGCTTTAGTTTCTGTTTGTGGTGACATAAGTCCCTCCCTATAACTCTTGAATTAAGAATTCTCACAATAACAGGGTCTACTCGATGTTAATTAGGCGTAAATGAAACTTTAGCAAAAATCTCGTAAAACAAAAAGGATATTCAATTAATATAATATCAACTCATTAAAGAAAATTGAGGGCATGCTTAGGTTAATGAATATGTTTCATTCATATATAATGCGTACACCCTGTGTATGTTCTATCCTATAGGAATTCCAATATAGGAATTCGATAGGAATTGAGTTGTTGTTATGGTAAGTTAACACGGTTCGTTATTAAACCATGGATTTGATTTACCAAATCCATAATTATTGTATACTCTTTGATAGATATAGCGCAACCCAAATTAATTCCTAATCCTTATTTTACAAGTTCTTAATAGTTCTCTTTTCTTATTTTGAATGCAAATACCTAACTAAATACTAATAAAATTCTTTGTTGACAGCAATCTATGCTTCACAGTAGTATATATTTTGTATATCGAAGTCCTAGATAGGAAAGTAGAGTAGGCACAGATCCTCCACAAAAGGCAAAATGTATATGAAAAAAAAGATTGATTGAACTTTCCAATGGACTCATTCCATGAGTAAACGATTGAATGGGATTCGCTTGGGCAACGAAATCAAGTCCTGGTCCCCTTTTCTCTCTTATTGAATTAACTAATTCATTTCCTTTTTACTTTTGGATTTTTTTTGATTTGATTTGGCATTATTCAACAATAAAAAAAGAAAAATTTCGACAAATTCCTTTTTTTTAATTATGTGATAATTATGAGAACCAATCCTACTACTTCTCCTCCCGGGGTTTCCACAATTGAAGAAAAAAGTACAGGTCGTATCGATCAAATTATTGGACCCGTGCTGGATGTCACTTTTCCCCCAGGCAAGTTACCTTATATTTATAACGCTTTGGTAGTCCAGAGTAGAGACACTGCCGATAAGCAAATTAATGTGACTTGTGAGGTACAACAATTATTAGGAAATAATCGAGTTAGAGCTGTAGCTATGAGTGCTACGGACGGGTTGATGAGAGGAATGGAAGTGATTGACACGGGAGCTCCTCTCAGTGTTCCGGTCGGTGGAGCTACTCTCGGACGAATTTTCAACGTTCTTGGGGAGCCTGTTGACAATTTGGGTCCTGTAGATAGTAGTGCAACGTTCCCTATTCATAGATCTGCGCCTGCCTTTATCGAGTTAGATACGAAATTATCCATCTTTGAAACAGGTATTAAGGTCGTCGATCTTTTAGCTCCTTATCGACGTGGAGGAAAAATAGGACTATTTGGGGGGGCTGGAGTAGGTAAAACAGTACTGATCATGGAATTAATCAATAACATTGCTAAAGCTCATGGGGGCGTATCCGTATTCGGTGGAGTAGGGGAACGGACTCGTGAAGGAAATGATCTTTATATGGAAATGAAGGAATCCGGAGTAATTAATGAAAAAAATATTGAGGAATCAAAGGTAGCTCTAGTCTATGGCCAAATGAATGAACCACCGGGAGCTCGTATGAGAGTTGGTTTAACTGCCCTAACTATGGCGGAATATTTCCGAGATGTTAATAAGCAAGACGTGCTTTTATTTATCGATAATATCTTTCGTTTTGTTCAAGCAGGATCAGAGGTATCCGCTTTATTAGGGAGAATGCCCTCCGCAGTGGGTTATCAACCTACTCTTAGTACAGAAATGGGTTCTTTGCAAGAAAGAATTGCTTCTACTAAAAAGGGATCTATAACTTCGATTCAAGCAGTTTATGTACCTGCAGACGATTTGACCGACCCTGCCCCTGCCACAACATTTGCACATTTGGATGCTACTACCGTACTTTCCAGAGGATTAGCTTCCAAGGGTATTTATCCAGCAGTAGATCCTTTAGATTCAACCTCGACTATGTTACAGCCTCGGATCGTTGGCAACGAACATTATGAAACTGCGCAAAGAGTTAAGGAAACTTTACAACGTTACAAAGAACTTCAGGACATTATCGCAATTCTTGGCTTGGATGAATTATCGGAAGAGGATCGTTTAACTGTAGCAAGAGCAAGAAAAATTGAGCGTTTCTTATCACAACCGTTCTTTGTGGCAGAAGTTTTTACTGGTTCTCCAGGAAAGTATGTTGCTCTTGCGGAAACTATTAGGGGATTTCAACTAATCCTTTCCGGAGAATTAGACGGCCTACCTGAACAGGCTTTTTATTTGGTGGGTAACATCGATGAAGCTAGCACGAAAGCTATAACCTTAGAAGAGGAGAACAAATCGAAGAAATGAAATTAAATCTTTATGTACTGACTCCTAAGCGAATTATTTGGGATTGTGAAGTGAAAGAAATCATTTTATCCACTAATAGTGGCCAAATTGGCGTATTACCAAACCACGCCCCCATTAACACAGCAGTAGATATGGGTCCTTTGAGAATACGCCTCCTCAACGACCAATGGTTAACAGCGATTCTGTGGAGCGGTTTTGCGAGAATAGTTAATAATGAGATCATCATTTTAGGAAATGATGCGGAACTGGGTAGTGATATTGATCCGGAAGAAGCTCAAAAGGCACTTGAAATAGCCGAAGCTAACTTGAGTAAAGCTGAGGGTACGAAAGATTTGGTTGAAGCGAAGCTCGCTCTCAGACGAGCTAGGATACGAATCGAGGCTGTCAATTGGATTCCCCCATCCAATTGAAGACAATCCAGTGGTTTATAGTTGATACAAAGAAAAAGGGAAGAGGGGTAGAAAAAGTTATTAGATAGCGAAGCGAAGTAAGTCCAATGCTATCTAGTAATTTTTCTACCTACTTACCTACTATTGGATTTGAACCAATGACTCCCGCCGTATGAAAGCAATACTCTAACCACTGAGTTAAGTAGGCAATTTATCACCACAAAGGAAGACCCATTACTTCGATCGATTATATATTGAATCCCTTTTCTAAGCAATACCGCTCTGTTATTGGTCTGTTATATACTAAATACTAAACTAAATACTAAACAGATACAGATCAAAGGGGTATCCTCTGGCATTAGAAAATATTCATCTTGACAAGAAATTATCTATATGTTAAGATATCTCTGATAAGGGCTATAGCTCAGTTCGGTAGAGCAACTCGTTTACACGTGCGCCAATGCTTTTCAAAGGAGCTTATTATGCAATGAACATAATCGATCTTATTGCAAAATCAATGTCTTACTTCATAGATTCGAGAGAATAGGAGAACAGTAGCCTGACAAACAGTCGGTTCAGTCCGATTCAGGTGCCAATTCAGGTGCCTAATCAAATAGAACCCTTATGGATTTGCTAGTTGATAAGGTAAATATCCAGCCCACTAAATGCTAGGCGTAATGAGGATAAGGGCCTCCAAAAAACTTCTTTTCGTTCTATGAACTTTAAGGTGTATGAAGTCTCATAGTTAACTCTTGCAGTGGAACGATAGAGACTCCATTTCACTTAGGTTGATTTAATTTAGACCGGAGGCAGACCTAAGTCAAGGTAATCCTCCTTTGAAACACTTTGGTATTGCTCCTAGATAGATCATAATACAAAAAATCAATCAGAGCACAGGGAGCCATCTCATTATCTTTCCGTAAAGAAAAACTATGGTGGACTAACTGATCTTTAAATCAGTTTATGAAAGAGCCCAATGCAAAAAAATGCATGTTGGGTCTTTGAAACAGTTCAAATCATTTCGATAATAATCCGTTTGATCTGTTTTACCGAGAAGGTCTACGGTTCGAATCCGTATAGCCCTAATATGCCCTTTTTTAGATTTTAGGATCTCTATCCTATGTTTTCTTTAGTTTAGTATAGTTTTCATTTTCTCATTAGTATTTGTTTATAGACTGGATAGGCGCCTGCGACATAGAATAGAGATAAAAGCATTACCAAAGGCTCATTCATCGAAAATCAAAATCATACAGACAGGAAAAGAAAAACGAATTTCTATCAAATCAATAGAAGAAAGGATCCTTTCCCTGATTTGAATCCCGTCCTCCTTCAAATAGGATATCTCTAGACTTCCCTATAATAACTGCAATGATTTTATCCATTTTGCGAATTCCTACTTTGTTTTAAGTATATTTATTACTTTGTTTATAGATACATTATGTAAATTGATCAACTTTAAATAGAAAAAATAAAGTAAAGAGTAAATAAGAAAACAGAATATTCTGTCTCATAGTTCTGAAATAGAGTTCTTTATTTTTATTTTATAGTATTACTTCTCATTAATTATACTGCATAGATTAGTCCTACTATCTTAATTAGGTTCTAATTTAGTAGTATTCTCATTTTTATTTAATAGTCTCTTATTATTTTATTATTAAATATTAAATAAAGGATAGAGCTATTCTTTTTTCTAGAGATTCTAGAGAAAGCGAGACAAAGTGAAACGAGAAAGTTTTCTTTATATAAGAATTAGATCTACATACACCATATCTAAATAGAATGGAAATCCAAAAGAAAGGGAGTTGGGATTCCATTGGATGAATCTTTAAAGAAGATGCAGCACAGAGGAAACAAAGGCTAAACTTAAACTAAGCGCTTTTGTTTGAACAAAAAAGATTCTTGTTTCACCGAGGAAAAGAGAGAAGTTCTGGATAAATTGACAATGCTGAATTGAATTGACTAATTTAAGTTCCGCCTATTCCACATTAATGGGAGTACATTATGTTTCTGCTTCACGAATATGATATTTTTTGGACATTTCTAATAATAGCAAGCCTTATTCCTATTTTGGCATTTTCGATTTCAGGACTTTTAGCCCCGGTTAGTGAAGGACCAGAGAAGCTTTCTAGTTATGAATCGGGTATAGAACCCATGGGAGGGGCTTGGGTACAATTCCGAATACGCTATTATATGTTTGCGCTCGTTTTTGTTGTTTTTGATGTGGAAACCGTCTTTCTATACCCTTGGGCAATGAGTTTCGACGTATTGGGTGTATCCGTTTTTATCGAAGCTTTGATTTTCGTGCTTATCTTAGTTGTTGGTTTAGTTTATGCATGGCGAAAAGGAGCCTTGGAATGGTCTTAACTGAATATTTAGACAAAAAAAAAGAAGGAAAAGATTCTATTGAGACAGTTATGAATTTGATTGAGTTTCCCTTACTTGACCAAACAAGTTCCAATTCTGTTATTTCAACTACACCAAATGATCTTTCGAATTGGTCAAGACTCTCCAGTTTATGGCCCCTTCTATACGGTACCAGTTGTTGTTTCATTGAATTTGCTTCATTAATAGGCTCACGATTCGACTTTGATCGTTATGGATTGGTACCAAGATCAAGTCCTAGGCAAGCAGACCTAATTTTAACAGCCGGTACGGTAACAATGAAAATGGCTCCCTCTTTAGTGAGATTATACGAGCAAATGCCTGAACCAAAATACGTCATTGCTATGGGAGCCTGTACTATTACAGGGGGAATGTTCAGTACGGATTCCTATAGTACTGTTCGGGGAGTTGATAAGTTAATTCCTGTGGATGTCTACTTGCCGGGCTGCCCACCTAAACCGGAGGCAGTTATAGATGCCCTAACAAAACTTCGTAAGAAGATATCGCGAGAAATAGTTGAGGATCAAACTCTATCTCAAAATAAAAATAGATGTTTTACTACCAGTCACAAGCTTTATGTTAGGCGCAGTACTCATACAGGAACTTATGAGCAAGAATTGCTCTATCAATCACCATCTACATTAGATATATCTTCTGAAACTTTTTTCAAATCCAAAAGTTCAGTACCTTCCTACAAATTAGTGAATTAGGAGAGGGGCTCTTTTGTGTAGAAAAATAAAAAGCAGGGCAATCTTTCAAACTTGCATCCGAAATGTGAAATATTTATACAAAGAGGGAGAGATGAAGACAATGCAGCAGGGTTGGTTATCTAATTGGCTAGTCAAACATGAGGTGGTTCATAGATCTTTGGGCTTTGATCACCGAGGAATAGAGACTTTACAAATAAAAGCAGGGGATTGGGATTCCATTGCTGTCATTTTATATGTATATGGTTACAATTATTTACGCTCCCAATGTGCTTATGATGTAGCACCCGGTGGATCTTTAGCTAGCGTGTATCATCTTACGAGAATACAATATGGTATAGATAATCCAGAAGAAGTCTGCATAAAAGTCTTTGCCCAAAAGGATAATCCTAGAATTCCGTCTGTCTTCTGGATTTGGAGAAGTGCCGATTTTCAAGAACGCGAATCTTATGATATGGTGGGAATCTCTTATGATAATCATCCGCGCCTTAAACGTATCCTAATGCCTGAAAGTTGGATAGGCTGGCCCTTACGTAAGGATTATATAACCCCCAATTTTTATGAAATACAAGATGCTCATTGAATGATAAGAAATTCATGCTCACTTATACAACACAACTCCAGATTTTATTCAAGTCAAGGAATATTTTTAGGTTCTTTTCCTAGATGAAACGGAATACCTATTTATAATTAATTCCTAATTATACAAAAGCATTCCAGATAGACTGAGCAAAAAAAGGGTTTCATTTGGATTCCCCTATTTTGAAAATCGCATATTAATTTCCTTCATATGAACAGAAAAATAGGATGACTCAAAGAAGTTCTCTACCAGGAACTTTGTACCGCGCACATTACTTAGCACAACTAGGAAAATAAGATAAGATAAAGATAAGCAAGACTAAAAAAATATTCGTCGGAATAGCGGAATACAAAATTAAGAAACGCAAAAAAATAAAGGGGAATCTCACCCCCTTCTTTATCATAAAGAAAAGATATATTTTAAAACTTCTTTAAAAAGAAAAAGAAGTGCCTCTATATTTATATTATAGATTTATCCACTTAGATGAATAAATATTATTAATGAATATGTATCACAATCCATCTCGAGGTATTTGGATCAATACCTATTCGGTGGATCTTTTTTTTTTTTTTCTCTGCCAGGAACCAGATTTGAACTGGTGACACGAGGATTTTCAGTCCTCTGCTCTACCAACTGAGCTATCCTGACCTTTTCTTGTGCATCATCCTAGTAGAGTATTTGTATCTATGTCAATTAAAAGGACTAAAAATTAATTAAAGTATTTCAAATTTTAAATTTGAAAATGGGGGGGGTAGTCCTATGCATTGTGCATGGTTTACTTAAATAAAACTTAAAAATAGAGTGAATAACCAAGATTTCTTGCCGATACTCTAATAAAAAAGAAATCTATTCAATGAATAGGATAAGATCCATTGAGTTCTCTTCGCATTCCTTTGTGAAAGAGTAGAATGAGAAAGCTAATGAATCTTAAACCCATTGCATTGATAAAAAGAAAAAAAAGTGCATTGATAAAAAGAAAAAAAAAAAGAGGATAAATAATAATAATATAGTATAGTTAGGGAATAAAAGAGGATTTGGGGATAGAGGGACTTGAACCCTCACAACTTATAAAGTCGACGGATTTTCCTTTTACTAGAAATTTCATTGTTGTCAGTATTGACATGTAGAATGGGACTCTCTCTTTGTCCTCGTCCGATTAATCCACTTTTTTAAAGATCTCGAAAACTTTGAATTTTAATTGAAGAATTTGATTATTCAATATTCGATTGGAGTGGATTCACAATAATGAAAAAAAAAAATTATGATATGAGTTTTTTATTTCATAATCATTATCATTTCTAATTTCATTTTTAAAAAAGATAAAGAACCTATATTATAATTAGAATATAATATGAGTTCTGTGATTAATCGTTTGCTATGTCAGTATCTATACGTGTTTATTAAATGTATAAGGTATAAAACCCCTCTTTCTCTAATTTAGAACTAGAAGGAATTCCACTAACAACACAACGTAATTAACTCGATTCGTTAGAACAGCTTCCATTGAGTCTCTGCACCTATCCTTTTCCTTTGTATTCTAGTTCGAGAACCCCTTGTTTTCTCAAAACACGGATTTGGCTCAGGATTGCCCTTTTTTAATTCCAGGGTTTCTCTGAATTTGGAAGTTACCACTTAGCAGGTTTCCATACCAAGGCTCAATACAATCAAGTCCGTAGCGTCTACCGATTTCGCCATATCCCCATTTCCCTCTTCTTTGAGACCAGGATTCCTTGTGTAATTTCATCCATCTCTTAGTTTTTTTTTTGAATCATTGAGTTCATCACTCAACGTAGTCTAGCAGTTCAGTTCGACTCTATTTGAGAGACCTCGCTTGCTTATTGCAATTCAGAATTGAATTGATTCTATCCTTGATGTATTTGCAATTCAATCCGAATCAATATATCCAAAAGTTTTTATCTCCCCCACCTCCCGTCTTACTTTTTTATAGTATTCAAAATTATACTATAACGCTTGATATTTATTCTTTTTTTCTAATCAGAATTAGCAATTTTATTTACTCTGACTCTATGTTCCCCTTAGTGAAATATTAATCCTCAAATTATTAACAAATAATAAAGTCTATAATGATCGAATGAAAATACCAATAAATTCTATAATTTTATTTTTTAATATCCTATAGTTAAGCATATCAAGCTAACTTTATCTTTAAGAAGTTTTAGTATTTTTTTATTTTTATAAGTATAACTTCAAATTTAGAACTAGTTAATAGCTAAGATTAATAACTAATATCTGAGATTTTACGGATTTCCTATACTATACCTATTTCTATTTGTTACACTATTTCCGTTATGTAAGCCCACTTAGCTCAGAGGTTAGAGCATCGCATTTGTAATGCGAGGGTCATCGGTTCAAATCCGATAGTCGGCTTTTTTTTCTCTATCGATGTTCTACGAACAAGAATCTCTTTTTTTCCGAATTAAATGGAGAATCCAGGATCTTTTATGTTTTTTACCTTACAATTTTGCTAGATACAAAACAATAAAATAAATAATATATATACAAAAAAAAAAGATTTTGATGAAATTCCATTTTTTGGGGTACTTTAGTTGATTTTACTCTGTTTATCCTGTAGTTTAATTCAGTTTTAATTTCGATGTATTCTGTAATGTAAATACAATGAAATTAATTGTGTAAAATGAAATTTCAATAAAATAAAAAAAGGAGTCTTCATGTCCCGTTATCGAGGACCTCGTTTAAAAAAAATACGCCGTCTGGGAGCTTTACCAGGACTCACTAGAAAAACACCTAAATCCGGAAGTAATCTTAAAAAAAAATTCAATTCTGGGAAAAAGGAGCAATATCGTATTCGTCTTCAAGAAAAACAGAAATTGCGTTTTCATTATGGTCTGACAGAACGACAATTACTTAGATATGTACATATCGCTGGAAAAGCAAAAAGGTCAACAGGCCAGGTTTTACTACAATTACTTGAAATGCGTTTGGATAATATCCTTTTTCGATTGGGTATGGCTTCAACCATTCCTGGGGCCCGCCAATTAGTCAACCATAGACATATTTTAGTTAATGGTCGTATAGTCAATATACCAAGTTTTCGTTGCAAACCCCGAGATATTATTACTACGAAAGATAACCAAAGATCAAAAGGTCTGGTTCAAAATTATATTGCTTCATCGGACCCGGGGAAATTGCCAAAGCATTTGGCGATTGACACGTTGGAATATAAAGGACTAGTAAATAAAATCCTAGATAGGAAGTGGGTCGGTCTCAAAATAAATGAGTTGTTAGTTGTAGAATATTACTCTCGTCAGACTTGAACTTAACGAAAAAAGGAAAGGTTCATAGAATTTTCTTCCCCTTCCCCTTTCCCCGAACTAAATCGCCCTAAGACCATTACCATTAATTTGTATTTTCCCATCAACTAGCTAAAATTGATTAACCCTAGGATTAGGATCCTTTTTTCTTTTTTCCTCTATGTGTATTTTACATACCACAGTAATTTGCTATAGAGAATTTCTAATTTCTATTAAATCAAAATAAGATAATATAAGATATTATATTATTGCTGGAAAAAATTGTTATTTGATTTGATACATTGTGATCCTTAACGTTGATGAATTAAGAAAAACGGAAAGAGAGGGATTCGAACCCTCGGTAAACAAAAGTCTACATAGCAGTTCCAATGCTACGCCTTGAACCGCTCGGCCATCTCTCCTACATAACTTATTATGGAAAATAAACTGAGTGAATAGCGAGTTTTCTTATTCCTGCAGTACAGGTACAACCGCAACCACTCGGGGGTTCCATAGTTCTATTGGAAAAATTCCTTTTGATCTAAGTGGAAGGATACAGGATTTTTTACTAGAAATTGCGCTCGCTATAAAATAAAAGTTTTAATTTGGGTTTTCCCGCAACTAAAGAAAAAGAAAATGGAAGAATTCTTCTTATTGCATAATAAAATAAAGAAACCTTAGAATTCCGTTTGCATAAGATACGCTACACCATACTATCGAAATCAAAAATAGGGTATGAGACAATTAATAACTTTGAAAACACGAAATAGTTGATAACATAAGTTGTTGTTCAGAAATAGGAAAGTGGAATGAAATCCAGTCTTAGTCAAATATTTCATATCTCTTCGTGTCCAAGCAGAAGGAAAAGGATACAATTTGAGCTGAGCGGAAAATCCATATCTCTCTTATCCATTTAAAGCATATGGATTTAGAGTAGAGCATATGGATCAATCTATTTATAATTATAAGAATCGAATGTGTTTGTTTTTATGTTATTTTGTGAAGGAATGAAAACAATTCTATATAGAATGGGTTGGGAATTATGCCTAGATCCCGTGGAAATGGAAATTTCATTGATAAGACCTCCTCAATTGTAGCCAATATTTTATTGCGAATAATTCCGACAACCTCAGGAGAAAAAAAGGCATTTACTTATTATAGAGATGGTGCGATTTGACTCTTTTTTTTGCTTTTTTTTAGCCCTACCTATACCTCAGTCTTACGAAAAAGAGAGGGGGGTTGGCATAGAGAGAACCAAATTTGTAAAGCAAACAAACCCACGCTTCGGGAAGGTGAGGCGAACTAACAATTCCTTCCGTCGTGTATCCTCGATTGATGCGGCTTCAGATACTTCAATTGTAGATTTGAGTATTGAGCGAAAGGTTACACCTACAGGATATGGTATGGTATGGATTACAGGCCAATCCTACTCTATTAGTATCCGTAGGCAGCATAGGGGAGAAAAGCACTACACCTAGAAATAGGAATCAACAAGAGAAAAACTTTGTTAGAAATTACCCCTTTCCTGATCGGTATCAGGGCTGGGAAGAATGGTTGGGATAACAAACAACCATCAGGTTTGTACTTTGGATACCCCTATAACCATCAAAGATCGTTGAAGTAGCTAATTCCTCTAAATAGGAGGCGTTGAGAACAAAGAAATTATTGGAGCTATCGTTTTCCTCTAGCATTAATAGAATTCATTGGTGTTAAGAAAAACCTCTTGTGGGAAGGTTGGCTAGAGATTTCTTGGAAAAATACCAGCCCCTTTCGGTTCATAATGAGACGGGACTAATTCTATTTTGATTCTATAGATTATTTCGCTTAGTACTATTATGTACAGAAGGGAGGAGCCGTATGAGATGAAAACCTCATGTACGGTTTTGGAACGGAGATTTTTTGAATAGAATGAACGACCGTAACGGATGTTGGCTCAATCCGAAGGAAATTATGCGGAAGCTTTGCAAAATTATTATGAAGCTACGCGACTAGAAATCGATCCCTATGATCGAAGTTATATACTCTATAACATAGGCCTTATACACACAAGCAATGGAGAGCATACAAAGGCTTTGGAATATTATTTCCGGGCACTAGAACGAAACCCCTTCTTACCGCAAGCTTTTAATAATATGGCCGTGATCTGTCATTACGTGCGACTATCTCCACTATAGAAAGAAAAAAAAAAAAGAGAGGATCAAATTTTCTAGTAAATACTAGAAAAAAAGGGCTTTCTACATAGGGATCGTAAAAACAACGATTTTTCCCTATCAGCTGTAGGAAGGAAGGACACTTCACGAGAATCAAAAAACGAAGAAAGTATGGCCTATACTACTACTCTATGGATAAAGTTTCTCAAATTGATAGAGAAAGCACCGTAAAGATCAATTAGTGAGCGACTGGGTCGATACAACTAAAAAAAACTGCTTACTTATCCCATGATATGGGGCAAAATTTAGGAATCCGCTTATGTAATAGAGCCGATCCACTAAGGGATTAAGCAGCGGTGTAGTATCAGATCCCAAAGATAGTAAGTTCTTTTTTCTTTCTTATGGAAAAAAGTCTTTTTCAAGGATTCTATAGAGATTTCATATATGAAACCGGGATAGTTACCTCTCAGAAAATTTGAACGAAGGCTCTATATCTATCTATGCTTCATTCTTCTGAAGGTGGGAAAAAAGATCAAACTGATTATTGATAAAAATTAGGGTTTGAAACTTAGGTAATTAATTTCTTCTGCTTAACCCAAGAACAAATTGGATCGATTTTTGATAAATCGAATTCAGTTAAGATAGGGGAAATTCAGATAGCAATTTCTGAGCCGTATGAGGTAGGAAACTCTCAAGTACGGTTCTAAGGGAAGGAACTTCCTATTCCGACCGAGGAGAACAGGCCATTCTACAGGGTGATTCGGAAATTGCGGAAGCTTGGTTTGATCAAGCTGCTGAATATTGGAAACAAGCTATAGCGCTTACTCCGGGAAATTATATTGAAGCACAGAACTGGTTGAAGATTACGAAGCGCTTTGAATTTGAATAAGACCATGCTCCTTCTTTTTCATAAAATGGGTGGTTTGGTTGTTGATCCATTAATCAAATAAATTAGGTCGTAAGATCGAATCAAGAATTTCATTATATCCATTTCTTATACCTTCTATTTTATATGATATTTCATAAGAATAAACCATAGGGATAGGGTCTAGAATAGAAGTAATAAAGTGAATAAAAAGAGGGGGCAATCTAAATATTGCTAATATATTAGGACCATCTTATTAATAATTCTAATGAGTTATCTTGGAATTTAGAATCAAATAAAAAACCCTATATTATGCTCAAGGAAAGTAGATATAGATAGGAGCTTATGCCCTCAAAAAAAATACACTAGTTTCTTAAATTAAAAATAAAAAAGATTTTTTTCTTACGTCGAGAAATATTTGTTTT
Organism: Triticum urartu; assembly: GCF_056163025.1. NCBI lineage: Eukaryota > Viridiplantae > Streptophyta > Magnoliopsida > Poales > Poaceae > Triticum > Triticum urartu. Next base: position 18,197 of record NW_028261133.1, on the reverse strand, counting down.
TCAAGATAAACAATGTCCGTTAGGCACCTAATCTTTATGTCATAATAGACCCGAACACTTGCCTCGGATTGACTTCAATATATAATTGCTCCAGTGAATAACTAAAAAAAAAATAGAAGGATGGTAGATAGTAAAGAAAAGAACTAATCACAATATCTATCTTTCAAAATCTATCTTTCAAAATCTATCTTTCAAAATATATATCTTTCAAAGATTCACTAAAAAGACAGTTGGCGGGTCTCTTTGTATGTCTTGTCCGGAAAGAGGAGGACTTAATGATTATTCGTTCGCCGGAACCAGAAGTAAAAATTGTTGTGGATAGGGATCCTGTAAAAACATCTTTTGAGGAATGGGCCAGACCCGGCCATTTCTCAAGAACACTAGCTAAGGGCCCTGATACTACCACTTGGATCTGGAACCTACATGCTGATGCTCACGATTTCGATAGTCATACTGGTGATTTGGAGGAGATTTCTCGAAAAGTCTTTAGTGCTCATTTCGGGCAACTTTCCATTATCTTTCTTTGGTTGAGTGGCATGTACTTTCATGGCGCCCGTTTTTCCAATTATGAAGCATGGCTAAGTGATCCTACTCACATTGGACCCAGTGCTCAGGTAGTTTGGCCTATAGTAGGGCAAGAAATATTGAATGGTGATGTAGGCGGGGGTTTCCGAGGAATCCAAATAACCTCTGGTTTTTTTCAGCTTTGGCGAGCATCTGGAATAACTAGTGAATTACAACTCTATTGTACTGCAATTGGTGCATTGATTTTTGCAGCGTTAATGCTTTTTGCTGGTTGGTTCCATTATCACAAAGCCGCTCCCAAATTGGCCTGGTTCCAAGATGTAGAATCCATGTTGAATCACCACTTAGCGGGATTATTAGGACTTGGGTCTCTTTCTTGGGCGGGGCACCAAATTCATGTATCTTTACCAATTAACCAATTTCTTGACGCTGGGGTGGATCCTAAAGAGATACCACTTCCTCATGAATTTATCTTGAATCGGGACCTTTTGGCTCAACTTTATCCTAGTTTTGCCGAAGGAGCAACCCCTTTTTTCACTTTAAATTGGTCCAAATACGCAGAATTTCTGACTTTTCGCGGAGGACTAGATCCAGTAACCGGTGGTCTCTGGCTGACCGATATTGCGCACCATCATTTAGCTATTGCTATTCTTTTCCTAATCGCAGGTCATATGTATAGGACCAATTGGGGTATTGGCCATGGACTTAAAGATATTTTGGAGGCTCACAAGGGCCCATTTACAGGACAAGGCCATAAGGGTCTTTATGAAATCTTAACAACGTCATGGCATGCTCAATTATCTCTTAACCTAGCTATGCTAGGCTCTACAACCATTGTTGTAGCTCATCATATGTATTCTATGCCTCCCTATCCATACCTAGCTACTGACTATGGTACACAACTTTCCTTGTTCACACACCACATGTGGATTGGCGGATTTCTAATAGTCGGTGCTGCTGCACATGCAGCAATTTTTATGGTAAGAGACTATGATCCAACTACTCGATACAACGATCTATTAGATCGCGTCCTTAGACACCGCGATGCAATCATATCCCACCTTAACTGGGTATGTATATTTCTAGGTTTTCACAGTTTTGGCTTGTACATTCATAATGATACCATGAGTGCTTTAGGCCGTCCACAAGATATGTTTTCGGATACTGCCATACAATTACAACCTATCTTTGCTCAATGGGTACAAAATATCCATGCTACTGCGCCTGGCGTAACAGCTCCTGGTGCAACAACAAGTACTAGCTTAACGTGGGGAGGCGGCGAGTTAGTAGCAGTAGGTGGCAAAGTGGCTTTGTTACCTATTCCATTAGGAACCGCAGATTTTTTAGTCCATCACATTCATGCATTTACCATACATGTGACTGTATTAATACTTTTGAAAGGTGTTTTATTTGCTCGGAGTTCCCGTTTGATACCCGATAAAGCAAATCTAGGTTTTCGCTTTCCTTGCGATGGGCCTGGCCGAGGGGGAACATGTCAAGTATCCGCCTGGGATCATGTTTTCTTAGGTTTATTCTGGATGTACAATGCAATTTCGGTAGTCATTTTCCATTTCAGTTGGAAAATGCAGTCGGATGTTTGGGGTACTATAAGTGATCAAGGGGTGGTAACTCATATTACAGGGGGAAACTTTGCACAGAGTTCCATTACGATTAATGGGTGGCTTCGAGATTTCTTGTGGGCACAGGCATCGCAAGTCATTCAGTCTTATGGTTCTTCATTATCTGCATATGGTCTTTTTTTCTTAGGTGCTCATTTTGTCTGGGCCTTCAGTTTAATGTTTTTATTCAGCGGCCGTGGTTATTGGCAAGAACTCATTGAATCTATCGTTTGGGCTCATAACAAATTAAAAGTTGCTCCTGCTACTCAGCCTAGAGCCTTGAGCATTATACAAGGACGCGCTGTAGGAGTAACCCATTACCTTCTGGGTGGAATTGCCACGACATGGGCATTCTTCTTAGCGAGAATTATTGCAGTAGGATAGTGGCTAGGAGGATTTGAAAGGCATTATGGAATTAAGATTTCCCAGGTTTAGCCAAGGCTTAGCTCAGGACCCCACTACTCGTCGTATTTGGTTTGGTATTGCTACCGCACATGATTTCGAAAGTCATGATGATATTACTGAAGAACGTCTTTATCAGAACATTTTTGCTTCTCACTTTGGGCAATTAGCAATAATCTTTCTATGGACGTCCGGAAATCTGTTTCATGTAGCTTGGCAAGGAAATTTTGAATCATGGATACAGGATCCTTTACACGTAAGACCTATTGCTCATGCGATTTGGGATCCTCATTTTGGTCAACCCGCTGTGGAAGCCTTTACTCGAGGAGGTGCTGCTGGTCCAGTGAATATTGCTTATTCTGGAGTTTATCAGTGGTGGTATACAATAGGATTACGCACCAATGAGGATCTTTATACTGGAGCTCTTTTTCTATTATTTCTTTCTACGCTGTCCTTAATAGCGGGTTGGTTACATCTACAACCCAAATGGAAACCAAGCCTTTCGTGGTTCAAAAACGCGGAATCTCGTCTCAATCATCATTTGTCAGGACTTTTCGGGGTAAGTTCTTTGGCTTGGACAGGACATTTAGTTCATGTTGCTATTCCCGCATCCAGGGGGGAGTACGTTCGATGGAATAATTTCTTAGATGTATTACCCTATCCCCAGGGGTTGGGACCCCTTTTGACGGGTCAATGGAATCTTTATGCCCAAAACCCTGATTCGAGTAATCATTTATTTGGTACCGCTCAAGGAGCGGGAACTGCCATTCTAACTCTTCTTGGGGGATTCCATCCACAAACACAAAGTTTGTGGCTGACCGATATGGCTCACCATCATTTAGCTATTGCATTTATTTTTCTCATTGCCGGTCACATGTATCGAACTAACTTCGGAATTGGGCACAGTATTAAAGATCTTTTAGAAGCGCATACTCCTCCGGGGGGTCGATTAGGGCGTGGGCATAAGGGCCTTTATGACACAATCAACAATTCGATTCATTTTCAGTTAGGTCTTGCTCTAGCTTCTTTAGGGGTTATTACTTCCTTAGTAGCTCAACATATGTACTCTTTACCTCCTTATGCATTCATAGCACAAGACTTTACTACTCAAGCTGCTTTATATACTCATCACCAATATATTGCAGGGTTCATCATGACAGGGGCTTTTGCTCATGGAGCTATTTTTTTCATTAGGGATTACAATCCGGAACAGAATGAGGATAATGTATTGGCAAGAATGTTAGACCATAAAGAAGCTATCATATCTCATTTAAGTTGGGCTAGCCTCTTTCTAGGATTCCATACCTTGGGCCTTTATGTTCATAACGACGTCATGCTTGCTTTTGGTACTCCAGAAAAGCAAATCTTGATCGAACCTATATTTGCCCAATGGATACAATCTGCTCATGGCAAGACGACATATGGGTTCGATATACTCTTATCTTCAACGAATGGCCCCGCTTTCAATGCGGGTCGAAGCCTATGGTTGCCCGGATGGTTGAATGCTGTTAATGAGAATAGTAATTCGCTTTTCTTAACAATAGGACCTGGGGATTTCTTGGTTCATCATGCTATTGCTCTAGGTTTGCATACAACTACATTGATTTTAGTAAAGGGCGCTTTAGATGCACGCGGTTCCAAATTAATGCCAGATAAAAAGGATTTTGGATATAGTTTTCCTTGTGACGGCCCAGGGCGCGGCGGTACTTGTGATATTTCTGCTTGGGACGCATTTTATTTGGCAGTTTTCTGGATGTTAAATACCATTGGGTGGGTTACTTTTTATTGGCATTGGAAACATATCACATTATGGCAGGGCAACGTTTCACAATTTAATGAATCCTCCACTTATTTGATGGGATGGTTAAGAGATTACCTATGGTTAAACTCTTCACAACTTATCAATGGATATAATCCTTTTGGGATGAATAGTTTATCGGTATGGGCGTGGATGTTCTTATTTGGACATCTTGTTTGGGCTACTGGATTTATGTTCTTAATTTCCTGGCGGGGGTATTGGCAGGAATTAATTGAGACTTTAGCATGGGCTCATGAACGCACACCTTTAGCTAATTTAATTCGCTGGAGAGATAAGCCCGTGGCTCTTTCCATTGTGCAAGCAAGATTGGTTGGATTAGCTCACTTTTCCGTGGGTTATATATTCACTTATGCAGCTTTCTTGATTGCCTCAACATCAGGCAAGTTTGGTTAATTTAGTTTGTTTTTTTGTACTGTATCAGCACCTAGTTCATTACTCTTGATAGAGAGGGAGGATCTGCCTTTTTAGATTTCTTTTTCTATTTATTTTTCCATCTAGGATTAGAACCGTATACTTGGTAATAATAGCAACGACACATTATGGCAAAAAAAAGTTTGATTCAGAGGGAGAAGAAGCGGCAGAAATTAGAACAGAAATATCATTTGATTCGTCAATCTTTAAAAAAAAAGATAAGAAGCAAAGTTTCTCCCTTGAGTTTGAGTGAAAAAACGAAAATGCGAGAAAAATTGCAATCCCTACCGCGTAATAGTGCACCTACACGCCTTCATCGACGTTGTTTTTTGACCGGAAGACCTAGAGCTAACTATCGACATTTTGGGCTATCCGGACACGTACTTCGAGAAATGGTTTATGAATGTTTGTTACCGGGTGCAACAAGATCCAGTTGGTAAGGATAAAATACCCTTTCGTATTTGTATGGATTTCTGGAATTGATAATCATAGAGGAGCCCTCTTTACCATTCTGTATAAATGGACTATTCTATTTGTATAGATATTGGTAGAGGGGCGTATCCAACCCTCTTTTATCCACTAGTTACCCCTCTTTAGTTTAAGAGTATAGAGCAGTTTGGTCAGCTCATAAGGCTCATAACCTTGGGGTTGCGGGTTCGATTCCCACTACCGCCTCCATACTCCTTCTTTATGATATATGCATGATATAATATATACATCATGCATTTGTATCTGGATTTTTTGATTTCCTAAAAGAGTTTTGGTCTAACAGTTTTTTCTCGGAAGAAGCAAAAAAATAAAAGAAAGAATAAAATATGAAAGAAAAGCGTCCATTGTCTAATGGATAGGACAGAGGTCTTCTAAACCTTTGGTATAGGTTCAAATCCTATTGGACGCAATCTTATTTCTATCTATTCTTTAAATAACTATACTAAACTAAAAACAAAGAAAACTTTTTTGCATGATTCAAATGAAAAAGCTTTCTCAACGATTCCTATTCTACTAACAAGAGTAGACATGCAAAATTTATTTGTTACTGAAGAGAAAACCGTTCCAGCTGTTCCTGAATAGCTTCCTTCAAAAGGATTTCCGCTTGCTCGGTGAATGTCTTGCTAGAAGATATAATTTCTTGGAATTGAGGTTTAGTATCTTTTAGATGTTTACGTAACTCATCCAGAAATTTATTTACCTGTTCAATTTCTAACGAATCAAGATATCCTCTTGTTCCGGTATAAATAGTAGCTATCTGCTCTTCCACTGGGAGAGGATTTGCCTGGGATTGTTTAAGCAATTCCCTTAATCGTCGACCCCTTGCCAATTGATTCTGACTTGTTTTATCGAGAGCAGAGGCGAATTGTGCAAAGGCTTGTAACTCTGCGAATTGCGCTAGTTCCAATTTTGATTTGCCAGCTACTTGTTTCATGGCTTTAATTTGAGCCGCGGATCCTACTCTGGAAACAGAAATACCCACATTAATAGCGGGTCGAATTCCGGCATTGAATAGATCCGCAGATAAGAATATTTGTCCATCTGTATGGAGATTACATTAGTAGGAATATAGGCGGAAACGTCTCCAGATTGAGTCTCAACTATTGGTAAAGCGGTCATACTTCCTTCGCCTAAAAGAGAATTTAATTTAGCGGCTCTTTCTAAAAGGCGTGAATGCAAATAAAAAACATCCCCTGGATAAGCCTCACGTCCGGGAGGTCTTCTTAATAGAAGGGACATTTGGCGATAAGCTTGTGCCTGTTTGGAGAGATCATCATAAATTATTAAAGTATGCCGTTCGCGGTACATAAAATACTCAGCCAGGGCTGCTCCCGTATAAGGAGCGAGGTATTGTAATGTAGCAGGTGAATCCGCCATTTCAGCTACTACAATAGTGTATTCCATGGCCCCCTCCTCATGGAAAGTAGTTACTACTTGAGCTACGGAGGATGCTCTTTGACCGATAGCTACATAAACACATATTACACCTTGCCCTTTTTGATTGAGAATTGTATCTGTGGCTACTGCTGTTTTGCCAGTCTGTCTGTCCCCAATAATTAACTCTCGCTGACCGCGCCCTATAGGGATCATCGAATCGATAGCAATAAGCCCTGTTTGAAGAGGTTCGTATACGGAACGCCTGGAAATTATACTTGGAGCAGGAGATTCAATTAAGCGAGATTCGGAAGCTATAATTTCGCCTTTCCCATCAATAGGTTTAGCCAGAGCATTTACAACACGACCCAAGTAAGCCTCACTCACGGGTATCTGAGCAATTCTTCCTGTTGCTTTTACAAAACTTCCCTCTTGTATCATCAACCCATCGCCCATTAATACAATCCCAACATTTTTGGATTCCAAATTCAGAGCAATACCCCTAGTACCTTCTGCAAATTCGACTAATTCACCTGACATTATTTCACCAAGACCTATAATACGAGCAATCCCATCCCCCACTTGAACTACGCGACCTATATTCTCAATCCCTACTTTCCTATTATATTGTTCAATACGTTCGCGGAGAATTTTATGAATTTCGTCGACTCGAAGGGTTGCCATTAGTGTTTCTTGACTCTTTTTTCGGAAGCAAGGGGAAAAATAATGCCTAAATTCTAAACGAAAGTAGAAGTTCAAGGCCTAATTAATTTAATTATTTCTTCCATTCCAGGGACCCGAGAATGCCAATATTAGCACGAATCGTACGGAAATGTAACTCGGTATTCAAACAACTATTCAGAGTTCCTAGAGCTCCTTGTACGGCCTGTTGGAAAACCCGCTGTCGGACCTGATTCATTGCCCTTTGTTTTTCAAAATAAAGGGTTTCGTTTTTAGACTTTTCCAATTGTTCCAAACTAATAGAAGTAGCATTAATCAAATTTGCTTTTTCTCGTTCTATCTCAGAGTATCCATTCATTCGATACTCATCCGCTTCTAGTTCGACTTTCTGTAATCGAATCCGAGCTTTTTCGAGTTGCTCAATGGTCCCTCTACGCAATTCTTCTGAATTTCGAATAGTACTCAAGATCCTCTGTTTTCGATTATCTAATAAATCTTTTAATGAAAGTAGATTATTTTGTAAGTTTACAACTTTTATGATCTCTTCCCGAACCAAACATGAATCTTTCGATTCATTTGGCTCTCACGCTCCTTTTTTTTTTTCTATAGCTATTTCCATATCTTTTTTTTAAGTAATGAGCCTATCCTCTATCTTCTTTTTTATGTTTATATTTCAATATACCGAAACCTATATAAGACTAGATAAATATTAAGAGGACTCTTCCGCCTAGATAAAAATATATCATGGTCAGCAAAGTTGTTTCTTTATTTTTATTTGCCCTCTAGTTAATAATTTCAATTTCATTAAGAAAAACTAACTAAATAAATGGAAAATGAAAATTAATAGAATTCTTTTTTATTTTTTTTTTCTTCAAATCCAAAAAATTTCTCTTTTTTATACATAGGTCGTCGATTCGGCATTGGTTAAAAAAGGGCAGGGTGCCCCCTTTTTTTTCTAGTAAATAGTTCAAACCATTTTATCGATATGAGTGTTCTATATCAGATAAATTTTACATTAGCTATTTCCCGTTTAAATTGGTACTAATACTAATATAGTTGTAGAAAGAGTACCTCTTTTTGCCTGGACTTCAAGCAGTTTAGCTTTAACCGTGTTAATGGTCTCACATTCTTGGTTTATAGAGAATCAAAGTTGATTTACCAATGAGTCGCGAAATGCTATGGTTCTTCCATATGATTTCTGAATTTATTCAGAAGTAATTCGTCGAGATCGTGCACCCTTTTCTTATTTATCCGAAAAATACTAAAAAATATTATAAAGTGCAGCCGGATAGATCCAATCTATTCTTGAAATAGACAACTCGCACACACTCCCTTTCCAAAAAAAATCAAAACACCAACCACTACAGTTAGATTTATTAGATTTGTTGCTAAAATATCGGTATTAAGCCCGAAACTGCCAGCGGATGGCCAGTGAGCTAAAAAAACGAAAGAATGGGTTACATTTTTCATATGCTCTCCTCTTATAGATAGGACGAACAAAGAACAAAGTTTTTCGATCACTTACTTCGCTCGCCCTTTTTTGATCGGTTTTTTTAATGCAAATAGATTCAATCTAGTAATTTCTTTTAGATTAAGTCTTACGTCTTGTTTGACCGGTGAAAGACTTCCTTTGTTGAAATGTTCTGTTCCCAAAATTCCTAAAATAAAAGGAAAAAACTTTCCACTTTCCTAAACTAAGGACGGGAAATAAGAAGGTGAGCATATCTTCTAAATTAATAATACTCAACTCAGCCCTTCCTAGAATGGGGTATTATCTGTCCCGATAAATAGATAATTCCAGGAGTAATAAATAGGAGTAAATTAAATAAAGTATTGATATAATTGGAATTGTGGAAGCAAATACCAATTTACTAAAAAAAGAAAAAAGTATCTAATCGAAATCGAAAGAATTTTTTTTTTAAGATTAAACAAAAGGGTTCGCAAATAAAAGCGCTAGTGCCACAACTAGTCCATAAATTGTTAAAGCTTCCATAAAAGCTAGACTAAGCAATAAAGTACCTCGTATTTTACCTTCTGCTTCTGGCTGTCTCGCAATACCTTCTACAGCTTGTCCTGCAGCAGTACCTTGACCAACTCCAGGTCCAATAGAAGCAAGCCCTACGGCCAATCCAGCAGCAATAACAGAAGCAGCAGCAATTAGTGGATTCATGGTGAGTAGTTCCTCGTGTCAAAAAAAAGAAATGGTTAAGGATACAATCAACCAATAAATTCTTACTTCTAAGCTCTATTGGGGAGAAGTAAAGTAACTAAAAAGTACAAATTGAAATCAAATTGAAATGATAATGTGAATTGTCCGAACTACATAGAAGGGAATTCCATATCCATATATCGGATTAGATAATGAATCTAACCTAGGAATATATAATATAATATCCTATATATATACATTTGTTTCTTCTATTTTGTTTGCATATTTTCTCATTTTCTATTGAATCGGATTCTAAAATCATTGCTTAAAGTGGAAACCTGCATAAAAGAGGACTCCACTTATAGACATTAAGGATATTATAGTATAGATCTAGCCTGACTCCACCCTCCTTAATGCATATATACTTTGAAAATTCCATAATATAGTCTATTCTATTCTCTCTCCTACAACTCTAGGCTATATATTCATACGCATTTCTAACTATTTTTTTGCAACCAAGCAGATTATCTGGAACCATGCATGAATTGAGCTAAGCTGCAAAAAAAAAAAATACTATTTCCAAAAAGAGTCAATTCAATGATGACCCTCCATGGATTCACCTATATAGGCTGCGGCTAATGTTGCAAAAATAAGAGCTTGAATACCGCTTGTAAATAATCCAAGAAACATGACCGGTATAGGGATTACTAAGGGGACTAAAGAAACAAGAACAACAACGACTAATTCATCCGCCAATATATTCCCGAAAAGTCGAAAGCTAAGCGATAATGGTTTTGTGAAATCTTCTAGGATGTTAATTGGTAAAAGGATTGGAGTTGGTTTAATATATTTCTCGAAATAGCTCAATCCTTTTTTGCTAAGACCAGCATAAAAATATGCCGCTGACGTGAGTAAAGCTAAAGCAACAGTAGTATTTATATCATTCGTGGGCGCTGCTAATTCCCCATGGGGTAACTCTATAATTTTCCAAGGTAAAAGAGCACCCGACCAATTCGAAACAAAAATAAAAAGGAACATAGTTCCAATAAAGGGAACCCAGGGACCATATTCTTCTCCAATCTGAGTTTTGCTCAAGTCTCGAATAAACTCAAGGACATATTCAAAAAAATTCTGACCGTCGGTCGGGATGGTTTGTGGATTCCGAACAGCTATGACAACTGAACCTAGCAAGATAGTAATTACGACCCAAGAAGTGATGAGTACTTGGGCATGAATTTGGAAACCTCCTATTTGCCAATAGAAGTGTTGGCCTACTTCTACACCCGATATATCGTATAACCCCTTGAGTGTTTTAATGGAACAAGGTATAATATTCATATTGTCCTCTGATAAAAATTGAACTTCAAAAAAGGAATTCTTTTGATTCAACCATCTCTTTCTCAACTCAGCAACTTGAAGTATTAATCTTATATTTAGGATACCAAGAAAGCACATCAGATCATAATATATATCAATACCCTCTAATATATATCAATATTCCCCTTCTTTTTTCTATGCAAAAAAAATTCTATGCAAAAAAAAAGATATAGTAAAGTAAGTGATTCCATAAATTTACGCAGTTGCCCAAGAATTCACTATATATTCTTAATCAACGATTTCTTATATAGAGAGAACGGCCCTCACAAATTGAAAATACTAATTTGTTAAGAATCAATCGAATTGAAGTCATAGTGTCATCGTTGGCTGGAATCGATATATTCGCGAGATCCGGGTCACAATTTGTATCGACTAAAGAAATAGTAGGAATCCCCAAAATGGCACATTCCCGAAGAGCTATATACTCTTTTTGCTGATCAAGGACGATCACAATGTCTGGCAATCTCGTCATATATTTGATCCCGCCGAGATACCTTTGCAAAGTAGATAATTTTCTCTTCAAGATTGCCACATCTCTTTTTGGGAGATGGTGGAATTTTCCCATTTTTTCTTCTGCTCTTAAGTCTCTAAATTGAGAAAGTCTAGTTTTCGTAATCGACCAATTCGTTAACATACCACTGAACCACTTTTTATTAACATAATGACAACGAGCCCTTATTGCAGCTGATGCTACTAAATCTGTTGCTCTTTTTTTGGTACCAACAATTAAGAAACTTTTTCCCTGACTTGCTGCATCAAAAACTAAATCACAAGCTTCTGATAAAAAACGAGCCGTTCTAGCGAGATTTATAATATGAGTACCTTTACGCTTTGCCGAAATGTAAGGGGCCATTTTAGGATTCCATTTCTTAATACCATGACCAAAATGAACTCCTGCTTCTATCATCTCTTTCAAATTAATGTTCCAATATCTTCTTGTCATTTTTTCCACACTTCCTTTTTTTTAATCCTACCATTCCATTACGGAATTTAGTTCTTTTTGAAGATTAAGAAAGATCCGAAATAGCTTGAAATAAATAATAATTGTTCCGAGAGAACCTTGTACTAAGATAAGAGTTGGCCATTGATACATGGTATAAACATAACCACCTTAATGAATTAACTGACTTGTTTTACTTATTAAAATAAAAATCTTAAAAATCTAAAATTTGACCTGTTAGTGTTCTAAGTTCAAAAGTCTAGTAAAGTAAAAAATATTTTTATGGGGGTTCTTATGTCTCATAAAAATTGTTTGTTACGTCAGAATCTGAAGAAACTAATTCTGTATGGAGAAACAAAAAATCTCTCATTTCCGACGCGAATAGATTTTTTTTTTTTATTTCGAAATAAAGGTTCTTGTCTTGTGGGGAACGATGCACAAATTTTTGGAATCCGGTACCAACAGGTATAATCCCCCCCAGAACTACGTTTTCTTTCAAGCCTTTCAACCAATCAATGCGACCTCGTAGGGCAGCTTTTGCTAAAACTCGAGCAGTTTCTTGAAAACTTGCTTCAGATATGAAACTTTGGGTATTCAGGGAAGCCCTTGTTATTCCCAATAAGATTGCCCGATAATAGATCGATTCATCCAAAGCTCGTCCTGCTCGTTCCGCTCGCAATAGTCCGATTAATTCCCCAGGCGAAAAAACATTAGACATTCCATCTTCGGAAACCCGCACTTTTGATGTTACTTGGCGTATAATAATCTCTATATGTCTATTATGGATCTGTACCCCTTGGGATCGATAAACCTTTTGGATTTTATTAACCAAAGAGATACGACTTTGGGCTATGGTTAGCTCAGCTCCAATCAAGAATCCCCAAGGGACCCCAAGAATTCTTGGTATACGCTCATTCCAATCCTCAATTCTCCTTTCGAGATTCGGGGATAATGAATCAATTGAACGCGCTTCAAAGATTTGTTCCACTTTTGGAAGACCTTGCGTTATGTCACTAGATCTCGATTTTTCATATATAAACGTAACTAACCTATCTCCCTTGTAAAGGATTTCTCCATAATGACCATTAACAGTTGCTCCTGTAGTGGCCAAATAAGGTTTAGCTGCTCTTATAACAAAGGAATTCATATTTACAATGAAAATTTGACCGGATTTTTTTATGTGCGATTTAAATAGACATACATTTTCACAAATAAATTGTCCAAGGTGAATTATTGCCAATGTCTCTTCCCAAGAATCATGATGGACAAAGTGACAAATTCAAAAGGAATGGATCCAACATTATGTTACTATCGAAATTAGAAATCCTTTTATTTTCATCTATTAAAGAGTATTTAAGTTCTTGAAGTACTTGGAAGGTTTGTTTTAAATTGTCAACGAACAAATATTTTTTTAACAGGATTTTATTATGCGTTAGTAAATAGTAAGATGAAGAAAAATGCGATATACTAGCTACAATAGCGCCTAAGGGCCCAAAAATTTCTCGAATAGGAATTCTAGGATTCCATTCTTTTATCGCATTGGGGATGTTTTGAATTCTTGAATAAACCAATTCGAGAACAGTTGGATGCCGACAAAATCATCAAAGAGTGGTATTCTTTATTTCGATTCAACAAAGTGCCAATAGCTTCTGGATGTTGGCTAAGTGATTCAATCTTCGCCTTGGAATAAAAAGAATTGATATTGGCGCGATCTAACCTATTATGGGGAATCGGTCCTGCACTTGTCCTACCATACCTTTTTCGTGTATACGAAATAGTGGACTTGACTAACTCAATTCTTAGGAAATCGCGAATAAGATCATTTGCTCTTACCTCAACAAGGGAAGCACCAGCCTTTTCTTTTTCTTCTTGTTCCCAATTCACTACTAAGCAAGTTCTAACAAATTGACTATTTGTGTGATAAATTCTTTGAGTTAACTTGCTATTTTCATGAGAAATAAAATTGACAAGTCGAATTTGGAGATTATTTTCTTCTTGCAAGAGATCCTGCGGGAAAAGTGTTGCTAAATTTCTTCCTTCGTCCATTTCATATGCCACTGTAGGGCGAACGGAAACAAAATACTTTTCCTTGCTCTTGAGAATTTTTTTCCGTTGAACATAGACCCAATTTTTCCTTTTTTTGATTCCTTAGAATCTTTTTTTGTCTTTCTGGCGGTATCAAACAGCCACCTAATATCTTATCCGCCCTCTTCAGGAAAATGAATATCTCCGGAAAATATTTTGAGTTCCGTATGGCTTTTTTTTCTCTTCACTCGGACCAGTCCGCCTAGTCGACTTCTTGTATTTTTTGTGAGTTGTGTATTCACTCCAATAATACTATTGTCAAGTATCTTTAGGGATGAAGATCTCGGCAAGATATGAAGTTCTTGAAGAATGAAAAAAAACCGATCTACTTCTTTTTGGTATTTTAGACTAAATTCTTTTGTTCCTCGATGCTCAATCAAACCCTCTTTTTTTAAGATGGAATCTTCCTCTGGGCTCTCGTATTCGTCCTCTGAATCTTCTTCTGAGTCTTCCTCTAAAGTACCATATTTTTCCTCTGCGCTTTCCCCGGGGCTGCCATATTCGTCTTCTGAGTCTTCCTCTAGAGTTCCATATTCGTCCTCTTGGGTCCTATATTTGCTCTCTGGGCTCCCATATTCCTCTTCTGAGTCTTTCTCTAAGTCCTATATTCGTTCTCTGGGTTCCCATATTCGTTTTCTGGGCTCCCATATTCGTCTTCTAGGGTTTCATATTCGTATTCGTCTTCTAGGATTCCATATTTAGATTCTTCTAGGGTTTCATATTCATATTCGTCCTCTCGGGTCCTGTATTCGTCTTCTAGGGTCTCATATTCCTCTTCTGAGTCTTCCGCTCGAGTCCTATATTCTTCTTCTAGGGTCCTATATCTAAATTTAACAATTCCTGAACCCTTTTTATCTTTTCTGTATCGGGGATCGTCAAAATAAGCAAAAATAGTATTTCTACGTAAAACACCCATAAGGGGGATTTCAATCGAAATCCCAAAACAGGATATTAGTTCTTTCTCTTGTTCTTGATGATATTGTAATGGAATGACGAACCTATTTCTTCGCTTTTTCGCCAACAAATCTGAATTATCTTGAAAAATAGAAGGATAGATAAAATTCCAATGGCCATTGGACATGATTCGATCCGACGTTGAATAATCAAGAATTTCCCTATCTTTTTTACCATAAGTATTCATTTGATCTTGATCCTTGTGGAGTGAAAAAGACGCTATACTGGATCTGCACATACTTACTGACAATATCCATAAATGGCTTGTTTTTGGTAATCGGCGAAGATTACCATATTGATATTCGGGCGCATGGTAAACATCAGTACTCCAGTGCATTTCGCCGTCTGATTCAGAATAAATATGCTTTTGTACCCTTTCTTTAAAATGTAAAGTGGACGTTCCGGCACGAATCTCCGCAATTACTTGTTCGGATTTTACATATTGATCATTTTGCACTAGAATCAAGCTTTTTGAGGGAATATTCACACTATATAGAATATCTTGACTCTGAATAGTTACATGCAAGTCTATATAACATAGAAAAGCAGGCTGCCCATGACGGGTACGTGTGGGGTGAACCAAATTCTCATTGAATTTTATTTTTCCATTCGAAGGGGATCGTACAAGGTCGGCAGTACCCCCTGTGAATACTCCGCCAGTATGAAAAGTTCTTAATGTTAGTTGAGTCCCTGGCTCCCCAATTGATTGACCTGCAATAATACCTACGGCTTCTCCCAATTCGACCAGATCACTATGAGTAGGACTCCGGCCATAGCATAATTGACAGATCCAAGAAGTGCTTCGGGCAAGTAAAGGGGGTTCTAATATATATTGGTTGTGCTCGAAATGGTTGTGCTCGAAAGGCAGTTATGAATCGATTGACTAATCCAATTCCAATATCTTGATTTCGCGCGGCAATGCATCGTGAACCGATATATATATCGTCTGCTAATACACGACCAATTAGTGTTTGGACAAAAAGTTTTTCCGTCATCCCATTTTGAGGACTTACAGAAATACCTCGGATAGTACCACAATCTCTTCTACGCACAATAATATGTTGAACTACTTCAACAAGTCTACGTGTAAGATATCCAGCATCTGCTGTTCGCACAGCAGTATCTACAACCCCTTTGCGGGCTCCATAGCAGGAAATTATATATTCTGTCAAAGAAAGTCCCTCGCGTAAATTGCTTTGAATAGGTAAATCAATCATTTGTCCTTGAGGGTCCGACATTAATCCTCTCATACCTACTAATTGGTGTACTTGAGATGCATTTCCTCTGGCTCCTGAAAAAGACATTAGATAGACTGGATTAGAAGGATCCGTTATCCGAAAATTTGAATTCATTTCTTGTTTCAAATATTCACTTGTCGCATACCATATCTCAACAGATTGGCGTAATTTTTCTACCGCGTGTACAGCCCCATAATAATAGTGTTTCTCCAAAAGAAAACTCTGTTGTTCCGCGTCTTGGACTAACCATCCCTTAGAGGGTATTGTTAAAAGATCCTCGATTCCTAACGAAATCGATGTAGTAGTGGCTTGATGGAAGCCCAGAGTCTTTAGTTGATCCAGTATATGGGATGTATATCCCATTCCAAAATGATCTATTAATCTGCTAATAAGTCGTTTCATACCAGTTCCGTCTATCTCTTTATTATGAAAGACCAGATTGGCCCGTTCCGCCATACATAAGTACCCCCTTTTCGGCTGAGTAGGATTCGACAATTGCTGAGTAGGATTCGACAATGGGCCTGAGTCAGTGATTCGAAAATTTAATTAACTTAATTGCCTCAATCTCAATCTGGATTCGCGTGGCAAATAATGATGATACTAGGGAAATCGGAATGCCCCCGAAAGGGGAGGGGCATCGCCGAATCTAACTTTCTTGTTTAGGTAGTGTATGAATAGGCCTGACTAAATCCTTGTATGGCTTCCTCTATTTCTCTATAAAAAGAAATATGACCAAGAGTGGTTCGAATGTATATCGAACGAATTTCTTTTTTTCTATTTCCCATTATTAGATAGTGGGCATAAATCTCATGATAAGTCCCCAAAGATTCATATTGAACTTCAATCGGAACTTCTCTTGACCCAATGACGCGTTGATCCAGGTTCCATCGTAGCCACAAGGGACTATCTAAACTGATTAGTTTTTGTCTATAAGCTCCCAGTGCATCATAAGAACTAGAAAAAATGGGGTTCTTTATCTTTCCTATATTTAAAATTATTATTATTATTGTAATTTACTTTTAGATTTGGGTAGTTTCTGCAACTATTATATCTATTTGCACAAATACCTCGACGCTTTCCAATCGTTAATACATAAAGCCCGATAAGCATGTCTTGGGTTGGTACGCAAATAGGATCCCCAATAGCGGGAGATAAGAGATTCATATGAGAAAACATAAGTAAACGGGCTTCTGCCTGAGCTTCCAAGGATAAAGGTAGATGAACAGCCATTTGATCTCCATCAAAGTCCGCATTGAAACCCTTACACACTAATGGGTGTAAAGAAATAGTACGCCCCTCTACTAAAGTGGGTTGAAAGGCCTGTATGCCTAATCTATGCAGGGTAGGTGCTCTATTTAACAGTACAGGATGTCCCCGCATAACTTCTTGAAGTATTTCCCATACAATGGGTTCTTTTTCCCAAATTTTCCTTTTAGCAATCCTTACATTAGAAGTGGCGCGTTTCGTGATTAAATCGCGAATTACAAATAGCTGAAAAAGCTTTATTGCTATCTCTAGAGGTAATCCACATTGATGTAATGAAAGCGAAGGACCCACAACAATGACAGAACGCCCCGAGTAATCGACCCGTTTCCCAAGCAGAGTCTCGCGAAACCTTCCCTCTTTACCTTCAATTACATCTGAAAGTGATTTGTATACTTTATTGTGACCATCCCTCGTCGGTTGCCCGCGGGACCCACTATCAAGAAGTGTATCCACGGCTTCTTGTACCAATTTTTCCTGGCACATTACTAAATCTGCTGCGCTAATTCACTTCTTTTTAATAGATAGGCAAGATTGTTGTTCCGACGGATAACTCTCTTATAAAGTTCATTAATGTCTGAAGTCACTACTTTATCTCCAGACCTATAAACAATAGGTCTCAATTCGGGAGGAAGAACCGGTAATAAGCACAAAACCATCCATTCTGGTTCTACATTTGTTTGAATAAAATGTTTCGCCAATTGCATGCGTCTAATCAAAAAAACTTTTCTTATTCGTCTTTTTCTATCTTCCCACTCATCTCCACTATACCCCTCGTCTTCTAATTCCTTCCATTCGACCAAAGAATTCTCTATAATAATTCGCAAATCCAAATCTGCTAATTGTTCTCTAATAGCACCTGCTCCTGTCG
>NW_028261132.1:0-34154 GCF_056163025.1 Triticum urartu | reverse complement strand
TATAATTATAAATAGATTGATCCATATGCTCTACTCTAAATCCATATGCTTTAAATGGATAAGAGAGATATGGATTTTCCGCTCAGCTCAAATTGTATCCTTTTCCTTCTGCTTGGACACGAAGAGATATGAAATATTTGACTAAGACTGGATTTCATTCCACTTTCCTATTTCTGAACAACAACTTATGTTATCAACTATTTCGTGTTTTCAAAGTTATTAATTGTCTCATACCCTATTTTTGATTTCGATAGTATGGTGTAGCGTATCTTATGCAAACGGAATTCTAAGGTTTCTTTATTTTATTATGCAATAAGAAGAATTCTTCCATTTTCTTTTTCTTTAGTTGCGGGAAAACCCAAATTAAAACTTTTATTTTATAGCGAGCGCAATTTCTAGTAAAAAATCCTGTATCCTTCCACTTAGATCAAAAGGAATTTTTCCAATAGAACTATGGAACCCCCGAGTGGTTGCGGTTGTACCTGTACTGCAGGAATAAGAAAACTCGCTATTCACTCAGTTTATTTTCCATAATAAGTTATGTAGGAGAGATGGCCGAGCGGTTCAAGGCGTAGCATTGGAACTGCTATGTAGACTTTTGTTTACCGAGGGTTCGAATCCCTCTCTTTCCGTTTTTCTTAATTCATCAACGTTAAGGATCACAATGTATCAAATCAAATAACAATTTTTTCCAGCAATAATATAATATCTTATATTATCTTATTTTGATTTAATAGAAATTAGAAATTCTCTATAGCAAATTACTGTGGTATGTAAAATACACATAGAGGAAAAAAGAAAAAAGGATCCTAATCCTAGGGTTAATCAATTTTAGCTAGTTGATGGGAAAATACAAATTAATGGTAATGGTCTTAGGGCGATTTAGTTCGGGGAAAGGGGAAGGGGAAGAAAATTCTATGAACCTTTCCTTTTTTCGTTAAGTTCAAGTCTGACGAGAGTAATATTCTACAACTAACAACTCATTTATTTTGAGACCGACCCACTTCCTATCTAGGATTTTATTTACTAGTCCTTTATATTCCAACGTGTCAATCGCCAAATGCTTTGGCAATTTCCCCGGGTCCGATGAAGCAATATAATTTTGAACCAGACCTTTTGATCTTTGGTTATCTTTCGTAGTAATAATATCTCGGGGTTTGCAACGAAAACTTGGTATATTGACTATACGACCATTAACTAAAATATGTCTATGGTTGACTAATTGGCGGGCCCCAGGAATGGTTGAAGCCATACCCAATCGAAAAAGGATATTATCCAAACGCATTTCAAGTAATTGTAGTAAAACCTGGCCTGTTGACCTTTTTGCTTTTCCAGCGATATGTACATATCTAAGTAATTGTCGTTCTGTCAGACCATAATGAAAACGCAATTTCTGTTTTTCTTGAAGACGAATACGATATTGCTCCTTTTTCCCAGAATTGAATTTTTTTTTAAGATTACTTCCGGATTTAGGTGTTTTTCTAGTGAGTCCTGGTAAAGCTCCCAGACGGCGTATTTTTTTTAAACGAGGTCCTCGATAACGGGACATGAAGACTCCTTTTTTTATTTTATTGAAATTTCATTTTACACAATTAATTTCATTGTATTTACATTACAGAATACATCGAAATTAAAACTGAATTAAACTACAGGATAAACAGAGTAAAATCAACTAAAGTACCCCAAAAAATGGAATTTCATCAAAATCTTTTTTTTTTGTATATATATTATTTATTTTATTGTTTTGTATCTAGCAAAATTGTAAGGTAAAAAACATAAAAGATCCTGGATTCTCCATTTAATTCGGAAAAAAAGAGATTCTTGTTCGTAGAACATCGATAGAGAAAAAAAAGCCGACTATCGGATTTGAACCGATGACCCTCGCATTACAAATGCGATGCTCTAACCTCTGAGCTAAGTGGGCTTACATAACGGAAATAGTGTAACAAATAGAAATAGGTATAGTATAGGAAATCCGTAAAATCTCAGATATTAGTTATTAATCTTAGCTATTAACTAGTTCTAAATTTGAAGTTATACTTATAAAAATAAAAAAATACTAAAACTTCTTAAAGATAAAGTTAGCTTGATATGCTTAACTATAGGATATTAAAAAATAAAATTATAGAATTTATTGGTATTTTCATTCGATCATTATAGACTTTATTATTTGTTAATAATTTGAGGATTAATATTTCACTAAGGGGAACATAGAGTCAGAGTAAATAAAATTGCTAATTCTGATTAGAAAAAAAGAATAAATATCAAGCGTTATAGTATAATTTTGAATACTATAAAAAAGTAAGACGGGAGGTGGGGGAGATAAAAACTTTTGGATATATTGATTCGGATTGAATTGCAAATACATCAAGGATAGAATCAATTCAATTCTGAATTGCAATAAGCAAGCGAGGTCTCTCAAATAGAGTCGAACTGAACTGCTAGACTACGTTGAGTGATGAACTCAATGATTCAAAAAAAAAACTAAGAGATGGATGAAATTACACAAGGAATCCTGGTCTCAAAGAAGAGGGAAATGGGGATATGGCGAAATCGGTAGACGCTACGGACTTGATTGTATTGAGCCTTGGTATGGAAACCTGCTAAGTGGTAACTTCCAAATTCAGAGAAACCCTGGAATTAAAAAAGGGCAATCCTGAGCCAAATCCGTGTTTTGAGAAAACAAGGGGTTCTCGAACTAGAATACAAAGGAAAAGGATAGGTGCAGAGACTCAATGGAAGCTGTTCTAACGAATCGAGTTAATTACGTTGTGTTGTTAGTGGAATTCCTTCTAGTTCTAAATTAGAGAAAGAGGGGTTTTATACCTTATACATTTAATAAACACGTATAGATACTGACATAGCAAACGATTAATCACAGAACTCATATTATATTCTAATTATAATATAGGTTCTTTATCTTTTTTAAAAATGAAATTAGAAATGATAATGATTATGAAATAAAAAACTCATATCATAATTTTTTTTTTTCATTATTGTGAATCCACTCCAATCGAATATTGAATAATCAAATTCTTCAATTAAAATTCAAAGTTTTCGAGATCTTTAAAAAAGTGGATTAATCGGACGAGGACAAAGAGAGAGTCCCATTCTACATGTCAATACTGACAACAATGAAATTTCTAGTAAAAGGAAAATCCGTCGACTTTATAAGTTGTGAGGGTTCAAGTCCCTCTATCCCCAAATCCTCTTTTATTCCCTAACTATACTATATTATTATTATTTATCCTCTTTTTTTTTTTCTTTTTATCAATGCACTTTTTTTTCTTTTTATCAATGCAATGGGTTTAAGATTCATTAGCTTTCTCATTCTACTCTTTCACAAAGGAATGCGAAGAGAACTCAATGGATCTTATCCTATTCATTGAATAGATTTCTTTTTTATTAGAGTATCGGCAAGAAATCTTGGTTATTCACTCTATTTTTAAGTTTTATTTAAGTAAACCATGCACAATGCATAGGACTACCCCCCCCATTTTCAAATTTAAAATTTGAAATACTTTAATTAATTTTTAGTCCTTTTAATTGACATAGATACAAATACTCTACTAGGATGATGCACAAGAAAAGGTCAGGATAGCTCAGTTGGTAGAGCAGAGGACTGAAAATCCTCGTGTCACCAGTTCAAATCTGGTTCCTGGCAGAGAAAAAAAAAAAAAAGATCCACCGAATAGGTATTGATCCAAATACCTCGAGATGGATTGTGATACATATTCATTAATAATATTTATTCATCTAAGTGGATAAATCTATAATATAAATATAGAGGCACTTCTTTTTCTTTTTAAAGAAGTTTTAAAATATATCTTTTCTTTATGATAAAGAAGGGGGTGAGATTCCCCTTTATTTTTTTGCGTTTCTTAATTTTGTATTCCGCTATTCCGACGAATATTTTTTTAGTCTTGCTTATCTTTATCTTATCTTATTTTCCTAGTTGTGCTAAGTAATGTGCGCGGTACAAAGTTCCTGGTAGAGAACTTCTTTGAGTCATCCTATTTTTCTGTTCATATGAAGGAAATTAATATGCGATTTTCAAAATAGGGGAATCCAAATGAAACCCTTTTTTTGCTCAGTCTATCTGGAATGCTTTTGTATAATTAGGAATTAATTATAAATAGGTATTCCGTTTCATCTAGGAAAAGAACCTAAAAATATTCCTTGACTTGAATAAAATCTGGAGTTGTGTTGTATAAGTGAGCATGAATTTCTTATCATTCAATGAGCATCTTGTATTTCATAAAAATTGGGGGTTATATAATCCTTACGTAAGGGCCAGCCTATCCAACTTTCAGGCATTAGGATACGTTTAAGGCGCGGATGATTATCATAAGAGATTCCCACCATATCATAAGATTCGCGTTCTTGAAAATCGGCACTTCTCCAAATCCAGAAGACAGACGGAATTCTAGGATTATCCTTTTGGGCAAAGACTTTTATGCAGACTTCTTCTGGATTATCTATACCATATTGTATTCTCGTAAGATGATACACGCTAGCTAAAGATCCACCGGGTGCTACATCATAAGCACATTGGGAGCGTAAATAATTGTAACCATATACATATAAAATGACAGCAATGGAATCCCAATCCCCTGCTTTTATTTGTAAAGTCTCTATTCCTCGGTGATCAAAGCCCAAAGATCTATGAACCACCTCATGTTTGACTAGCCAATTAGATAACCAACCCTGCTGCATTGTCTTCATCTCTCCCTCTTTGTATAAATATTTCACATTTCGGATGCAAGTTTGAAAGATTGCCCTGCTTTTTATTTTTCTACACAAAAGAGCCCCTCTCCTAATTCACTAATTTGTAGGAAGGTACTGAACTTTTGGATTTGAAAAAAGTTTCAGAAGATATATCTAATGTAGATGGTGATTGATAGAGCAATTCTTGCTCATAAGTTCCTGTATGAGTACTGCGCCTAACATAAAGCTTGTGACTGGTAGTAAAACATCTATTTTTATTTTGAGATAGAGTTTGATCCTCAACTATTTCTCGCGATATCTTCTTACGAAGTTTTGTTAGGGCATCTATAACTGCCTCCGGTTTAGGTGGGCAGCCCGGCAAGTAGACATC
Source organism: Triticum urartu (assembly GCF_056163025.1). Classification (NCBI taxonomy): domain Eukaryota; kingdom Viridiplantae; phylum Streptophyta; class Magnoliopsida; order Poales; family Poaceae; genus Triticum; species Triticum urartu. The sequence continues at coordinate 29,056 of NW_028261132.1, read as the reverse complement.
CACAGGAATTAACTTATCAACTCCCCGAACAGTACTATAGGAATCCGTACTGAACATTCCCCCTGTAATAGTACAGGCTCCCATAGCAATGACGTATTTTGGTTCAGGCATTTGCTCGTATAATCTCACTAAAGAGGGAGCCATTTTCATTGTTACCGTACCGGCTGTTAAAATTAGGTCTGCTTGCCTAGGACTTGATCTTGGTACCAATCCATAACGATCAAAGTCGAATCGTGAGCCTATTAATGAAGCAAATTCAATGAAACAACAACTGGTACCGTATAGAAGGGGCCATAAACTGGAGAGTCTTGACCAATTCGAAAGATCATTTGGTGTAGTTGAAATAACAGAATTGGAACTTGTTTGGTCAAGTAAGGGAAACTCAATCAAATTCATAACTGTCTCAATAGAATCTTTTCCTTCTTTTTTTTTGTCTAAATATTCAGTTAAGACCATTCCAAGGCTCCTTTTCGCCATGCATAAACTAAACCAACAACTAAGATAAGCACGAAAATCAAAGCTTCGATAAAAACGGATACACCCAATACGTCGAAACTCATTGCCCAAGGGTATAGAAAGACGGTTTCCACATCAAAAACAACAAAAACGAGCGCAAACATATAATAGCGTATTCGGAATTGTACCCAAGCCCCTCCCATGGGTTCTATACCCGATTCATAACTAGAAAGCTTCTCTGGTCCTTCACTAACCGGGGCTAAAAGTCCTGAAATCGAAAATGCCAAAATAGGAATAAGGCTTGCTATTATTAGAAATGTCCAAAAAATATCATATTCGTGAAGCAGAAACATAATGTACTCCCATTAATGTGGAATAGGCGGAACTTAAATTAGTCAATTCAATTCAGCATTGTCAATTTATCCAGAACTTCTCTCTTTTCCTCGGTGAAACAAGAATCTTTTTTGTTCAAACAAAAGCGCTTAGTTTAAGTTTAGCCTTTGTTTCCTCTGTGCTGCATCTTCTTTAAAGATTCATCCAATGGAATCCCAACTCCCTTTCTTTTGGATTTCCATTCTATTTAGATATGGTGTATGTAGATCTAATTCTTATATAAAGAAAACTTTCTCGTTTCACTTTGTCTCGCTTTCTCTAGAATCTCTAGAAAAAAGAATAGCTCTATCCTTTATTTAATATTTAATAATAAAATAATAAGAGACTATTAAATAAAAATGAGAATACTACTAAATTAGAACCTAATTAAGATAGTAGGACTAATCTATGCAGTATAATTAATGAGAAGTAATACTATAAAATAAAAATAAAGAACTCTATTTCAGAACTATGAGACAGAATATTCTGTTTTCTTATTTACTCTTTACTTTATTTTTTCTATTTAAAGTTGATCAATTTACATAATGTATCTATAAACAAAGTAATAAATATACTTAAAACAAAGTAGGAATTCGCAAAATGGATAAAATCATTGCAGTTATTATAGGGAAGTCTAGAGATATCCTATTTGAAGGAGGACGGGATTCAAATCAGGGAAAGGATCCTTTCTTCTATTGATTTGATAGAAATTCGTTTTTCTTTTCCTGTCTGTATGATTTTGATTTTCGATGAATGAGCCTTTGGTAATGCTTTTATCTCTATTCTATGTCGCAGGCGCCTATCCAGTCTATAAACAAATACTAATGAGAAAATGAAAACTATACTAAACTAAAGAAAACATAGGATAGAGATCCTAAAATCTAAAAAAGGGCATATTAGGGCTATACGGATTCGAACCGTAGACCTTCTCGGTAAAACAGATCAAACGGATTATTATCGAAATGATTTGAACTGTTTCAAAGACCCAACATGCATTTTTTTGCATTGGGCTCTTTCATAAACTGATTTAAAGATCAGTTAGTCCACCATAGTTTTTCTTTACGGAAAGATAATGAGATGGCTCCCTGTGCTCTGATTGATTTTTTGTATTATGATCTATCTAGGAGCAATACCAAAGTGTTTCAAAGGAGGATTACCTTGACTTAGGTCTGCCTCCGGTCTAAATTAAATCAACCTAAGTGAAATGGAGTCTCTATCGTTCCACTGCAAGAGTTAACTATGAGACTTCATACACCTTAAAGTTCATAGAACGAAAAGAAGTTTTTTGGAGGCCCTTATCCTCATTACGCCTAGCATTTAGTGGGCTGGATATTTACCTTATCAACTAGCAAATCCATAAGGGTTCTATTTGATTAGGCACCTGAATTGGCACCTGAATCGGACTGAACCGACTGTTTGTCAGGCTACTGTTCTCCTATTCTCTCGAATCTATGAAGTAAGACATTGATTTTGCAATAAGATCGATTATGTTCATTGCATAATAAGCTCCTTTGAAAAGCATTGGCGCACGTGTAAACGAGTTGCTCTACCGAACTGAGCTATAGCCCTTATCAGAGATATCTTAACATATAGATAATTTCTTGTCAAGATGAATATTTTCTAATGCCAGAGGATACCCCTTTGATCTGTATCTGTTTAGTATTTAGTTTAGTATTTAGTATATAACAGACCAATAACAGAGCGGTATTGCTTAGAAAAGGGATTCAATATATAATCGATCGAAGTAATGGGTCTTCCTTTGTGGTGATAAATTGCCTACTTAACTCAGTGGTTAGAGTATTGCTTTCATACGGCGGGAGTCATTGGTTCAAATCCAATAGTAGGTAAGTAGGTAGAAAAATTACTAGATAGCATTGGACTTACTTCGCTTCGCTATCTAATAACTTTTTCTACCCCTCTTCCCTTTTTCTTTGTATCAACTATAAACCACTGGATTGTCTTCAATTGGATGGGGGAATCCAATTGACAGCCTCGATTCGTATCCTAGCTCGTCTGAGAGCGAGCTTCGCTTCAACCAAATCTTTCGTACCCTCAGCTTTACTCAAGTTAGCTTCGGCTATTTCAAGTGCCTTTTGAGCTTCTTCCGGATCAATATCACTACCCAGTTCCGCATCATTTCCTAAAATGATGATCTCATTATTAACTATTCTCGCAAAACCGCTCCACAGAATCGCTGTTAACCATTGGTCGTTGAGGAGGCGTATTCTCAAAGGACCCATATCTACTGCTGTGTTAATGGGGGCGTGGTTTGGTAATACGCCAATTTGGCCACTATTAGTGGATAAAATGATTTCTTTCACTTCACAATCCCAAATAATTCGCTTAGGAGTCAGTACATAAAGATTTAATTTCATTTCTTCGATTTGTTCTCCTCTTCTAAGGTTATAGCTTTCGTGCTAGCTTCATCGATGTTACCCACCAAATAAAAAGCCTGTTCAGGTAGGCCGTCTAATTCTCCGGAAAGGATTAGTTGAAATCCCCTAATAGTTTCCGCAAGAGCAACATACTTTCCTGGAGAACCAGTAAAAACTTCTGCCACAAAGAACGGTTGTGATAAGAAACGCTCAATTTTTCTTGCTCTTGCTACAGTTAAACGATCCTCTTCCGATAATTCATCCAAGCCAAGAATTGCGATAATGTCCTGAAGTTCTTTGTAACGTTGTAAAGTTTCCTTAACTCTTTGCGCAGTTTCATAATGTTCGTTGCCAACGATCCGAGGCTGTAACATAGTCGAGGTTGAATCTAAAGGATCTACTGCTGGATAAATACCCTTGGAAGCTAATCCTCTGGAAAGTACGGTAGTAGCATCCAAATGTGCAAATGTTGTGGCAGGGGCAGGGTCGGTCAAATCGTCTGCAGGTACATAAACTGCTTGAATCGAAGTTATAGATCCCTTTTTAGTAGAAGCAATTCTTTCTTGCAAAGAACCCATTTCTGTACTAAGAGTAGGTTGATAACCCACTGCGGAGGGCATTCTCCCTAATAAAGCGGATACCTCTGATCCTGCTTGAACAAAACGAAAGATATTATCGATAAATAAAAGCACGTCTTGCTTATTAACATCTCGGAAATATTCCGCCATAGTTAGGGCAGTTAAACCAACTCTCATACGAGCTCCCGGTGGTTCATTCATTTGGCCATAGACTAGAGCTACCTTTGATTCCTCAATATTTTTTTCATTAATTACTCCGGATTCCTTCATTTCCATATAAAGATCATTTCCTTCACGAGTCCGTTCCCCTACTCCACCGAATACGGATACGCCCCCATGAGCTTTAGCAATGTTATTGATTAATTCCATGATCAGTACTGTTTTACCTACTCCAGCCCCCCCAAATAGTCCTATTTTTCCTCCACGTCGATAAGGAGCTAAAAGATCGACGACCTTAATACCTGTTTCAAAGATGGATAATTTCGTATCTAACTCGATAAAGGCAGGCGCAGATCTATGAATAGGGAACGTTGCACTACTATCTACAGGACCCAAATTGTCAACAGGCTCCCCAAGAACGTTGAAAATTCGTCCGAGAGTAGCTCCACCGACCGGAACACTGAGAGGAGCTCCCGTGTCAATCACTTCCATTCCTCTCATCAACCCGTCCGTAGCACTCATAGCTACAGCTCTAACTCGATTATTTCCTAATAATTGTTGTACCTCACAAGTCACATTAATTTGCTTATCGGCAGTGTCTCTACTCTGGACTACCAAAGCGTTATAAATATAAGGTAACTTGCCTGGGGGAAAAGTGACATCCAGCACGGGTCCAATAATTTGATCGATACGACCTGTACTTTTTTCTTCAATTGTGGAAACCCCGGGAGGAGAAGTAGTAGGATTGGTTCTCATAATTATCACATAATTAAAAAAAAGGAATTTGTCGAAATTTTTCTTTTTTTATTGTTGAATAATGCCAAATCAAATCAAAAAAAATCCAAAAGTAAAAAGGAAATGAATTAGTTAATTCAATAAGAGAGAAAAGGGGACCAGGACTTGATTTCGTTGCCCAAGCGAATCCCATTCAATCGTTTACTCATGGAATGAGTCCATTGGAAAGTTCAATCAATCTTTTTTTTCATATACATTTTGCCTTTTGTGGAGGATCTGTGCCTACTCTACTTTCCTATCTAGGACTTCGATATACAAAATATATACTACTGTGAAGCATAGATTGCTGTCAACAAAGAATTTTATTAGTATTTAGTTAGGTATTTGCATTCAAAATAAGAAAAGAGAACTATTAAGAACTTGTAAAATAAGGATTAGGAATTAATTTGGGTTGCGCTATATCTATCAAAGAGTATACAATAATTATGGATTTGGTAAATCAAATCCATGGTTTAATAACGAACCGTGTTAACTTACCATAACAACAACTCAATTCCTATCGAATTCCTATATTGGAATTCCTATAGGATAGAACATACACAGGGTGTACGCATTATATATGAATGAAACATATTCATTAACCTAAGCATGCCCTCAATTTTCTTTAATGAGTTGATATTATATTAATTGAATATCCTTTTTGTTTTACGAGATTTTTGCTAAAGTTTCATTTACGCCTAATTAACATCGAGTAGACCCTGTTATTGTGAGAATTCTTAATTCAAGAGTTATAGGGAGGGACTTATGTCACCACAAACAGAAACTAAAGCAGGTGTTGGATTTCAAGCTGGTGTTAAAGATTATAAATTGACTTACTACACCCCAGAGTATGAAACTAAGGATACTGATATCTTGGCAGCATTCCGAGTAAGTCCTCAGCCTGGGGTTCCGCCCGAAGAAGCAGGGGCTGCAGTAGCTGCCGAATCTTCTACTGGTACATGGACAACTGTTTGGACTGATGGACTTACCAGTCTTGATCGTTACAAAGGACGATGCTATCACATCGAGCCTGTTGCTGGGGAAGACAACCAATGGATCTGTTATGTAGCTTATCCATTAGACCTATTTGAAGAGGGTTCCGTTACTAACATGTTTACTTCCATTGTAGGTAACGTATTTGGTTTCAAAGCCCTACGTGCTCTACGTTTGGAGGATCTACGAATTCCCCCTACTTATTCAAAAACTTTCCAAGGCCCGCCTCATGGTATCCAAGTTGAAAGAGATAAGTTGAACAAGTACGGTCGTCCTTTATTGGGATGTACTATTAAACCAAAATTGGGATTATCCGCAAAAAATTATGGTAGAGCGTGTTATGAGTGTCTACGTGGTGGACTTGATTTTACCAAAGATGATGAAAACGTAAACTCACAACCATTTATGCGCTGGAGAGACCGTTTTGTCTTTTGTGCCGAAGCTATTTATAAATCACAGGCCGAAACCGGTGAAATCAAGGGGCATTACTTGAATGCGACTGCGGGTACATGTGAAGAAATGATTAAGAGAGCTGTATTTGCAAGAGAATTAGGGGTTCCTATTGTAATGCATGACTACTTAACTGGGGGATTCACCGCAAATACTACTTTGGCTCATTATTGCCGCGACAATGGCCTACTTCTTCACATTCACCGTGCAATGCATGCAGTTATTGATAGACAGAAAAATCATGGTATGCATTTCCGTGTATTAGCTAAAGCATTGCGTATGTCTGGGGGAGATCATATCCACTCCGGTACAGTAGTAGGTAAGTTAGAAGGGGAACGCGAAATGACTTTAGGTTTTGTTGATTTATTGCGCGATGATTTTATTGAAAAAGATCGTGCTCGCGGTATCTTTTTCACTCAGGACTGGGTATCCATGCCAGGTGTTATACCGGTAGCTTCAGGTGGTATTCATGTTTGGCATATGCCAGCTCTGACCGAAATCTTTGGGGACGATTCTGTATTACAATTTGGTGGAGGAACTTTAGGACATCCTTGGGGAAATGCACCTGGTGCAGCAGCTAATCGAGTGGCTTTAGAAGCCTGTGTACAAGCTCGTAACGAAGGGCGCGATCTTGCTCGCGAAGGTAATGAAATTATCCGAGCAGCTTGCAAATGGAGTCCTGAACTAGCCGCAGCTTGTGAAGTATGGAAGGCGATCAAATTCGAGTTCGAGCCGGTAGATACTATTGATTAACTAGATAAAACTAAAGATAAAGAAGGTATAAATAAAAAAGAAACGAAATAAAAAGAGAAAAAAATCAGTTATGAAATGCAGTAATTCTTCTTTATTCTTCTAATTGATTGCAATTAAACTCGGCTCAATCTTTTTTAGAAAAAAAAGATTGAGCCGAATAAAAATAGATCATGATATGATCATGAGACTTGACAAATTGAGATTCGTCTATTCTATATATCTAGAATATATATATTAAGGTATAATACAATAAAGAAATACAAATAAAATAATAAAATAATAAAATATAGTATTATCATATGATAATGATAATGGAATCAAATACGCAGTATTTACAGAAAAAAGTCTTCGTTTATTGGGAAAGAATCAATATACTTTTAATGTCGAATCGGGATTCACTAAGACAGAAATAAAGCATTGGGTCGAACTCTTCTTTGGTGTTAAGGTGGTAGCTGTGAATAGCCATCGACTACCTGGAAAAGGTAGAAGAATAGGACCTATTCTGGGCCATACAATGCATTACAGACGTATGATCATTACCCTTCAACCGGGTTATTCTATTCCACTTCTAGATAGAGAAAAAAACTAAAGGAGAATGAATGAAAAAAGACATAGTTTGGAAGTTAGACCTTTTTATAGGACTCTCTTTCAATTTCAAAAAAGAGGACGTTTGAAACTTTTAACAGGCGTAATCGTGAGTCAACAAGTGACTCGAACTGTGTGTAAAAAAAGAAGCATTTTTTTTTTTTCAAAATGCTAGAACTAGATAAGGAAGTTTTCTATAACCTTGAGAAAAAGGATAAAAAGGTAGTTTTTTTTTAGTTTATGACTCCGATCAAGAGCGAGAAATCCTTGATTTGGGATTGGACATAGAACCTGGACCCATCGTAGAGACGTTTAGTTCAAAAGAAAGGATCGTATCCTGATGGTAAGAATTATACTTTCGTGGAAATACAGCGCTATAGACTTCAATGCGGTAGAGTAGACGTTTTGTTTCTAATTTTTCTGGACCAAACCTCCGCTCCGACCCAACGATACAATGAATTTTTTCTGTTCATATTCATAAATAAAAAAGATTCGGAATCGCAATGCTACTATATGCGTCCAGAGGAGTATTTGGAATAATATTCTTCTATAATCCATTATTGCGGGGGGTCTTACTAACAGGGCTTCGCTGCACGGGACAGGTCTTCGTCGAAAAGCTAACTCCACCCGGCATTTTCATACCCTTTCTTTGGGTGGTATATCGCCTTTTAAAGTCTAAGAGGGTAGTAGGGGATCTATAGTAGGTAAGATAATTTGCCCTTTGATTTTGATTGAATATACTATTTTTCCGCCTTTACCACGCATTATTGTATGCGCTTCTAGAGAAGTATGTATGCAGGAAGTAAATTCTAACCGCTTTCTTTTGAATCCAATTTCAAATTAGATTAGAAAGATAGAAAGGCCATGAGGATGGGAAAATCAAAATAAAATCTTTTTAATTAGTTCTCCTTTTTTGGAATTTTCTTATTATCCTTTCATTTTTTTTACAGAATATTTTTCAAACTAAAAATAAAAAATACAATACAATAGTCAATATTCCTTATAATAGATATACTTAATTATATCATAAGAATCTTAAGATATTTTTCGACTAGATAGAAATAGTAAATTTGAATTGAGACACCTATTCCATGACGGATTTAAACTTACCTTCTATTTTCGTGCCTTTAGTAGGCTTAGTATTTCCGGCAATTGCAATGACTTCTTTATTTCTTTATGTGCAAAAAAATAAGATTGTCTAGTATTTTTTAGTGTAAGTAATATAATATGGTAGGGTATGTGGCTTTTTCTACACACACTTTCTACACACAAATGAAAAACGGTTATGGATGCGGATATAGGCTACGAGCATAAATGCATGAATATGCAGAGCCAGGTATAGCGAGTTTTATTTTATTTATTTTAATTGAATCAACGAATATTTTTTGAATAGAAAGTCAATGTATCTAACCTATTATTTCACAGGAGTACTAGTTGCTGAAGGCGATTTCAGAATCAAAAAAAGTAAAGTCAAAATTATTTAGCTTATTCTCTCAATTTCAATCGACCGCTGCTGGATTTAGTATATCTAATATGAATTGGCGATCAGAACACATATGGGTAGAACTTCTAAAAGGTTCTCGAAAAAGGGGTAATTTTTTCTGGGCCTGTATTCTTTTTCTAGGTTCACTAGGATTCTTATCGGTTGGGATTTCCAGTTATCTTGGTAAGAATATTATATCTATACTTCCATCTCAAGAAATTCTTTTTTTTCCGCAGGGGGTCGTGATGTCTTTCTACGGAATCGCAGGCCTATTCATTAGCTCCTACTTGTGGTGTACTATTTTGTGGAATGTAGGTAGTGGTTATGACCGATTCGATAGAAAAGAGGGAATAGTGTGCATTTTTCGTTGGGGATTCCCTGGAATAAAACGTCGCGTCTTCCTTCGATTCCTTATGCGGGATATCCAATCAATTAGAATTCAGGTTAAAGAGGGTCTTTATCCTCGTCGTATTCTTTATATGGAAATCCGGGGCCAGGGGATCATTCCCTTGACTCGTACTGATGATAAATTTTTTACTCCACGAGAAATTGAACAAAAAGCTGCCGAATTGGCCTATTTCTTGCGCGTACCAATTGAAGTATTTTGAGGTATCTTTTTTGAACTGAGTTGAATGAAGAAAAGAAGAATTGGAAGAAGAAAAGTTTTCTCAACACAGGGAGGAAGTCCCTTCTAAATTGGATTTGTTATTGTAAGGGGATTTTTAAGTATTTATCTAAAGGAAGGAACAAACGAGGATAAGAGAAATTTGCTTTTAATTTTTTTTTATCCAAGTTAGATATATCGCATACTATTCTTCCTTTTTCATCCGAAAGGGCTTTTTTTTTATTCTATTTCACTATTTCATTCCATCTAGATCTAAGAAAGAACCCAATGCACTGAAATTCCACTAATAACTAATATACAAAAAAGAAGAATAGATACAGGGTATCAAACCTATAGAGTTTTTGCTTCAAAGAAATAGAAATATCATGAAATAGAAATATCATCATATAGAGTCAGGGAATGGAATAGAGTCAGCGAATGAAGCATATTCATTAACAACTCCATTTACAGATCAAAAATGAAAAAAAAGAAAGCATTGCCTTCTTTACTATATCTTGTATTTATCGTACTTTTGCCTTGGGGGGTCTCTTCCTCATTTAACAAATGTCTGGAACTTTGGATTAAGAATTGGTGGAATACCAGGCAATCCGAAACTCTCTTAACTGATATTCAAGAGAAAAGGATTCTAGAAAGATTCATAGAATTAGAAGAACTTTCTCTCTTGGACGAGATGATAAAAGGGAAACTAAAGACACATGTACAAAAACCTCCTACAGGAATACACAAGGAAATAATACAATGGGTCAAAATAAATAATGAGGATCATCTCCATACCATTTTGCATTTCTCGACAAATATAATCTGTTTGGCTATTCTAAGTGGTTCTTTTTTTCTGGGTAAAGAGGAACTTGTCATTTTGAATTCTTGGGTTCAGGAATTCTTCTATAATTTAAATGACTCAATAAAAGCTTTTTTTATTCTTTTAGTTACTGATTTTTTTGTTGGATTTCACTCCACCCGTGGTTGGGAACTAGTAATTCGTTGGGTCTACAACGATTTTGGATGGGCTCCTAACGAGCTTATTTTCACTATTTTTGTTTGTAGTTTTCCAGTAATTCTAGATACATGTTTGAAATTTTGGGTCTTTTTTTGTTTAAATCGTCTATCTCCTTCGCTTGTAGTCATTTATCATTCAATTAGTGAAGCATAAATTCATTTGATCTCCCGATATTAATATTAATCAAATTAGCAAGCATCTTTTTTTAGAAAGAAAGCCCTTTTCCATTTTAGCAAAATTCTTTCTATTTATACCTACTTTAAGGTATTCATCATTGCAGTACAACTGTTGCAGTAGAATGACAACAGATTCGTGTATAGGGAACTAGATTAGCTTAGCTACCTATCTAATTTATTGTAGAAATTCTGGGATCTGCGATTGGACATGGAAAATAGAAATACTTTTTCTTGGGTAAAGGAACAGATAACTCGATCGATTTCTGTATCGATCATGATATACGTAATAACTCGGACATCTATTTCAAATGCATATCCCATTTTTGCGCAGCAGGGTTATGAAAACCCACGAGAAGCAACTGGACGAATTGTATGTGCCAATTGCCATTTAGCTAGCAAGCCCGTCGATATTGAAGTTCCCCAAGCTGTGCTTCCCGATACTGTATTTGAAGCAGTTCTTCGAATTCCTTATGATATGCAATTGAAACAAGTTCTTGCTAATGGAAAAAAGGGAGGGTTGAATGTAGGTGCTGTTCTTATTTTGCCCGAGGGATTCGAATTAGCGCCGCCCGATCGTATTTCCCCTGAGTTAAAAGAAAAGATAGGAAATCTTGCTTTTCAGAGTTATCGTCCCGATAAAAAAAACATTCTTGTGATAGGCCCTGTTCCCGGTAAGAAATATAGTGAAATTGTCTTTCCCATTCTTTCCCCTGATCCTGCTACGAAGAAAGATGCTCATTTCTTAAAATATCCCATATAGTAGGGGGAAACCGAGGAAGAGGACAGATCTATCCTGATGGTAGCAAGAGTAACAATACAGTCTATAATGCTACGTCAACAGGTATAGTAAGAAAAATACTACGTAAAGAAAAGGGGGGGTATGAAATATCCATAGTTGATGCATCAGATGGACGCCAAGTGATTGATATTATACCTCCCGGACCAGAACTTCTTGTTTCAGAGGGGGAATCCATCAAGCTTGATCAACCATTAACAAGCAATCCTAATGTGGGAGGTTTTGGTCAGGGGGACGCAGAAATCGTGCTTCAGGATCCATTACGTGTCCAAGGCCTTTTGTTCTTCTTCGCATCCGTTATTTTGGCACAAGTTTTTTTGGTTCTCAAAAAGAAACAGTTTGAAAAGGTTCAATTGTACGAAATGAATTTCTAGGTCCCGGGATTTCTTACCATCAAGTTGGTAAAAAGCCTCGATTTATTGGCAATTGCTAGAATTATCTATGATCTATTTTGGAAATCCTTTTTTTGTTTAGACTGCTTTTTGTTTATGAGATGTCTGGAATTCCTTATTTATATCCCATGCAAAAGAAGAGAATCCAAGGCAAAGGCGAGAACAATCAAATTAAAATTTCTTCTTTTTCGGAGGGATTGCAGGTCTTCTTAATCGTCTATTCGGCACAAGAAAAAGCCTTTTTCTTGTGCCGATTCTTCTTGTATCAAAATAAGAATCCTTTTTCTTCCTAATTCGTCAAAGATTACTATTTCTTCTTTATTCGGGTCTGTCTCTTGGACCTCTTTTTCTTTTGCTTAGGTTTAGCCGAGGTAGTGGACAAACAGAGGGGAAGAAAATATGGCGGGGGAAAAATTTCTTGTGATTGTGAGCAAATTGCTTGGCTTGTTTAATTAAGTTCAACTTCAAATTTACAGAAATTTTGCAAAAAAAAAGTAAACTCTTCCATTGAAGGTTTTTTTATTTTTAGGCTAGTTGAATAGTTTTGATTAAGGTTTTATTAGTTTATTACTCGAAACTAAATCAAGGATTTTCAGGATACTTCCTTCGTGGAATAAGATATTGGATCCTCGAGTGATCTCTTTTTCTTGTTGCTTCATAAGAGTGAATCGAATAGATTCAATTCGCGTTATAAGAGTAAAATAAAAATTCCGCGGGTCCTTTCCGCTCTAATCAGATAAAGGGGGGTAAGGACCCGCTAAGCTCCTACTTTTTCATGTTTACAATCTGGTCCCTCCGATTACTATAGAGATGAACCCAATCCAGAATATGAACCATAAAAGAAAACACCTACTAAACCAATCACAGCAATACCAGCTACAGTACCTATCAGCCAAAGAGGAATTCTTCCAGTAGTATCGGCCATTTCCCCTACTTTCCTCCACATTTTATCAATTGGTCATGCTAGAGACAAAAACAGTCATGGGTAGTTATAAGGATGGTATCCTTCCAAATGGGATAAGAGAATTCTTATTAGTCTCTTTCTTTCTCTCAATTGAAGAAGTAATTGGAAAATAAAACAGCAAGTACAAAAATGAGTAATAAACCCCAGTATAGACTGGTACGATTCAATTCAACATTTTGTTCATTCGGGTTTGATTGTGTCATAGTTCTATAGTTGGAATTTGTTTTATCGTTGGATGAACTGCATTGCTGATATTGATCCCAAGAAAAAAACAGTAGGTACAGCTAGTCCGTGAATAGCCAGCCATCGCACTGTAAAAATAGGATAGGTTCGATCTATGGTCATTGAGGGCCTCCTAAAAGGATCTACTAAATTCATCGAGTTGTTCTAAAGAATCAAAACGGTCGGTTATTAACGGAATTCCTTGTCGGCTTTCCGTGAAATACTCGTTTGGCCTAGGACTTCCAAACACGTCATAAGCTAAACCCGTACTGACAAATAACCAACCCGCAATGAATAGGGAAGGTATAGTAATGCTATGAATAACCCAGTATCGAATACTGGTAATAATATCAGCAAAAGAACGTTCTCCCGTGCTTCCAGACATGCTGAACTCCCAAAATTTTTGTACATTCAAAAAAGGAATTGATTCCGTAAAAGATGGGATCGACCAGTAAATAGAAAATTACTGATATTTCATCCTTGTGAGATTGTCAATTTTGTACCAAAGGTGTATTTTGAGTATACCGAATTAGTATAGCTATCCTTCCTATGGCACAGCAATCTGGTTTTGCCTGGTTCCGAAACATAATTACTTTTTTATTTTTTTTTTGTCTATAGGTAAGCTATATGTTATTCAAGGCATCAATAGAAAACCCCATTTTTGTAGGTTCTACTTACTTTTCATTGGCTTCGGAATAATAGAGTAATTCGGAATAGCAGCCAAAATCTTGGGAAAATCTAAGTTAATGATCAATAGGTTTGGATAAATAATTTAGGAAGGATATTCTCATACTGACACAATACAAGGACAAGTATATGTGAAATCTATCCTTTCATAATTCGTAATTCATCCTTGTATTGTTTGTTGGATTAGGTCTAACTTTCTTGACCAAACTGCGAGCGCGGAACTTTACGAGATGAAATAGGGAAAGACAGAAGATAGAATAGAACTTAAAAGGATAATTGAAGTGACTCGTCTTCGAATCTACTTTGGTTGGAGTTCGAAAAAGGAATAAAAATAAAGTAAATTCAAGGAAGAGCTTTCTTTTTTTTTTTTTTTTAACAGCCCCTTGGCAGGTCGTGGAATGCTTTTGTTCTCCTCTTATTCCATATGGAATACAATCAGTTAAAATAAGAAGGAATAGGGGAATATTCGATCGTTCACTCCAAAAAGAGGGTCCTATTGAAAAAGAAATTATCCAAAATAGAAAGAAGTTTTTTTTTTCAAATTCAATTGTTTATTTATCTCTTATTCAAAAATTTCCCTGAAAATTGAATTTCTTTTTTTCATTCAATGGGGTTAGATGATCTAGTTCTTAATATTATTACTTTACTCAATTGACAAATTCCACAACAAATCTCTTGATTCGGAATTAGGGACTCATGTATCATCTGATGAATCCACTTTCTTTTACACTTCTGTATCTTACTCTATCTTGTTTTTTAGTATTATCTAAAATAACTGATGAATTATGAATTTTCCATAACTTAGGTAAATGCTTTACCAACATATGTAGTGTAGTAAAAAAAAATAAATGGAATTTAACTCTTTCATGCTTACTTTAACTAGTTATTTTGGTTTTCTACTGGCTGCTTTAACTATAACCCCAGCTCTATTTATTGGCTTGAACAAGATACGCCTTATTTGAATTGACTGAATAATTATAATTCAGAAAAGAAAAATCTTTCTTTGGGATTCCTGGCATTCTACGACTCTTTTCCAGACTAATTAGGAATTCTTTTCTTGGTCATTGAGATTCGTGGATAATTTAGAGTACTATTTAGGGATAGATCGTACCTCTTTTTTTATCCCCTCGAACAAATCGAAATGATTGAAGTTTTTCTATTTGGAATCGTCTTAGGCCTAATTCCTATTACTTTAGCGGGATTATTCGTGACTGCGTATTTGCAATACAGGCGTGGGGATCAGTTGGATCTTTGATTGAGTCATTTTTTTTTTTTGATTGACCTCCTCCAGACCAGAGAGGAGGTCAAATTGAAATTGGAGTTACAATTCAATTTTGTTAAGTTATTTTACTCTGCTTCGACATAAAATAGATGGAATCACGCTCTGTAGGATTTGAACCTACGACATCGGGTTTTGGAGACCCGCGTTCTACCGAACTGAACTAAGAGCGCTTTCATTCATTCAAAAAGAAAATCTTTTTCTATTCCTAATGTATCTCACGTACGTATAGTCTCCACAAATTCAAGTTATACCCACTTTACTTTAATTGATCTCGTCGCTACTGCCTATAAAGAAGAAAGAAGTAATAGGTAGGGATGACAGGATTTGAACCTGTGACATTTTGTACCCAAAACAAACGCGCTACCAAGCTGCGCTACATCCCTTTTCCAAATTAAATTGTTGTACAATGCCATTGTACACAATTCCTGTCTTCTTTTCCACATCATAATTTTCTTCTTCTTTCTTTCTCTATCTATATATAGAACCCTCGTGTCATTTCTTCTTTTTGGTCTCATATAATTAAGGAATTATATACATATAAAATCCAATATAATTTCGCCTATAAAAGAAGGATTACTTTTCCTTGGTAATATATAGGAAGAAGGGGTCATCTTTTTCTTTTTTAGGGATAGGAAAATTTCGTCGATATGGTTCATTTTATATATAGCATAACAATCTTGGGCAAGAGTTTATGATCATATATGTATTCCAACAAGGAAGGAGGATTTTCAATGCGGGATATAAAAACATATCTCTCTGTAGCACCCGTGCTAAGTACTCTATGGTTTGGTGCTTTAGCAGGTTTATTGATAGAAATTAATCGTTTATTCCCAGATGCTTTGTCATTCCCTTTTTTTTAATTCTAGTTATTGCTATGGGAGGGATAGATTTCTTCGTGATATGACAAAATTTGATCCTTTTCAATCTTTTTTTAGTATCGGAAGGAAAAAGAAAGAAAAGATGGATTGGGTTGAACCTCAGAGTCATTAAAAATTTGGTAAACCCCATTTTTGAAAATAGAAATTCAATTTAAAGGGGTACCCAAGCTAAATAAGGCCTCAGAAATCAGAGCATAGAAAAGGCGGGGCTGGCTAATTAAATGAAAGGATTTCGAACCAAAATCTTTGCTAATTCGACAAGGATTGTATTCTTTAATTATTTCTCTATTTTTTATTACTTAATTAAAGAATAAAAAAAAATTATTCTAATGAATTTTATTCTTCTTCTTCGGATTCAAAATAGAAGAATAAAAGAATAAGTAGAAGAATTAAGTTAAGTCAATCCAAAAAGAAAAGGAGGTTCATGGCCAAGGGAAAAGATGTTAGAATCAGAGTTATTTTGGAATGCATCAGTTGTGTTCGAAAAGGTGCCAATGAGGAATCGACGGGGATTTCTAGATATAGTACTCAAAAGAATCGCCACAATACACCCGGACAATTAGAATTCAAAAAATTTTGTCGTTATTGTCGCAAGCATACGACTCATCACGAAATAAAGAAATAGGAACATCGTGTGTTTGATCTTTCCAAACAACAGAAAGAGTAAGAACTTCATATTTAATATATAAAGAAAACATAGTATAGAATACAAAATACAAATCAACTCATCTGATTTCCGGTAGATATTATTTCATATGTATAGAGGGTATTCATATACTATAATATGAATCAAATAAGATATGGATCAAAGAAAAACTACTTCTTCTGGATCCTAAATTAATAAAATAAAGAAGTGAATTTTCAAATTTTCAAATTTTAAATAAGGAATAAATCATGTATACATCTAAACAACCTTTTCTTAAATCTAAGCAACCCTTTAGTAAATCCAAGCAAACTTTTAATAAATCCAAGCAACCCTTTCGTAAATCCAAGCAAACTTTTCGTAAATTCAAGCAACCTTTTCGTAAATCTAAACAACCTTTTCGTAGGCGTCCCCGGATTGGCCCGGGAGATCGAATTGATTATAGAAACATGAGTTTAATTAATAGATTTATTAGTGAACAAGGAAAAATATTATCGAGACGAATAAATAGATTAACCTTGAAACAACAACGATTAATTACTCTTGCTATAAAACAGGCTCGTATTTTATCTTTCTTACCGTTTCGTAACTATGAGAACGAAAAGCAATTTCAAGCCCAGTCAATTTCAATAATTACAGGTTCTAGACCCAGAAAAAATAGACATATTCCTCAATTAACGCAAAAGTACAATTCCAATCGAAACTTAAGAAACAACAACCAAAATTTAAGAAACAACAACCGGAACTTAAGTTCCGATTGTTGATGTTTTATTCGAATTCGAAAGGGCCAGACCTATATATATTATAAAGAAAGTAATCCAGCTCGTTGATTCCTACCACTTAATCTTAATTTATTGTATCTTCCCGGAGTTCCCTCTCCGGGAATTCATCTTTTATTATTCCAGTATATTACTTTATTTATACCTTTAATTGATGATCTTTATTTTATTGGAAATCGTGTAAAGATTATTTGGATTTGATACAGCTACTTGTGCAAGCATTTTACGATTAAGAATCAATTTCTTCTTGTACAGGTTGTGTATTAATTTACTATAACTATCGAATACTTTATATACCCGCGTTGCTGCGTTTATCCGAGTGATCCACAAACGACGAAAATCCCTCTTTTGCCTACCTCTATCTCGATGAGAGGAAACAAAAGCTCTTTTTACCTGTTGGGTAATCATTCGATTAAGTCTTAAATGAGCCCCTCTAAAGTTTGAGGCAAATGAACGCATTTTTGTTCGTCGTCTCCGGGCTATATATCCTCGCGGAACTCTGGTCATTGAATCAAATTAACCTTAATGAATAACTAATGATTTCTCTTCTTTTAGCCACCCTTTTTCTCATTAATAACAAAACTAATTATTCCGATATATAAAATATTAATTCCAATGGCTTTTGCTATAGTAACCTTCCCAACCACGATTTTTTATTCCACTCCGTTCAGTTATTTCTATACGAAATAACAAATTCATTCTAATAATACTAAAAAAAATAGTGGGTTCCATCGTTTCTATGGTTCCCTTTTAAACGGTGA
This sequence comes from Triticum urartu, assembly GCF_056163025.1. Taxonomy (NCBI): domain Eukaryota; kingdom Viridiplantae; phylum Streptophyta; class Magnoliopsida; order Poales; family Poaceae; genus Triticum; species Triticum urartu. The sequence goes on along the minus strand of NW_028261132.1, from coordinate 10,876 downwards.
GGCCCTCTCTATACACCGGAGCCCTTTCTTTCATCAAAAGGTATTGCGAACTTGTATAGTCCACATTCTTTGGCTCTACCTATCCATTATAGAGTAAATAGCTCTTTTCACAATAAGAGTTATCCATACAGTGACGGTATTTAATTATGAAAGTTGGCTAAGTAGCTGACCCTGTTAGTCCGTTCTTTTAAGATAAAGGAGCATAAGCCTTTTTCTTTTTATTACTATTTCCTCCGCTTAATGGATAACCATTTGCTACCAATGGGAGAATTGCTTCTTATTTCCAATTTAGATAATTGGATTTGCACCAAAGGAAACCATAAATTCCATATACCATAGAAATCTAGGATAGAGAAGCTATATCCTATTCATTGGTACTAATCATGGATACTTCAATTTTTTTTATATTTGTTTGAAGTCATGATCTGAACGAGTCGCACATACACCCTAGCACATGTTCCTCGACGCTGAGGGCATCCTTTAAGCGCGGCCGTTTTTCGAGCATTTCGTATTGGCTGTCTTGCGTTTCTAATAAGTTGTTTAACCGTCGGCATGTTGTATGTATATAGAAAAAAATGGATTGGTTTAGATCCATCTTAACCTGATGATTGCTCATCATGAAGTCTTTCTATTTTCTATTAAATCGAGGAAAACACGAATTTAGCTGTGAAATAACTTTACAAGAAATCCGGACACTACCAATCCTTAAACATTTCTGGAAACCACACTGGATCAGTATCGCAGTGCTTGTCAATCATTTCATCCCCTACAATATCGACAAGTCCATAAGCTTTGGCTTCGTCTGCTGACATAAAAACATCCCTTTCCATGTCTTCGGATACAACCCAAAAAGGCTTGCCTGTTCTTACTGCATAAACCCTTGTGATCATTTCGCGAACTTTGTGTAACTCTTCTACTTCTAGTAAAAATTCTGGTGTCCTTGCCCGATAATAAGCACTAGCAGGTTGGTGAAGCATAATCCTCGCGTGAGGGAATGCTATACGCTTGGTGGGTTCTCCTCCAAGCAGAATGAAGGACGCCATGGAGGCGGCTATTCCGAGGCATATTGTATATATATCTGGTGTCACCGTTTGCATCGTATCAAAAATAGCCATTCCTGAGATTAGCCACCCGCCTGGGGAGTTTATAAACAAAAAAATATCACTAATTCCATCTTCTATACTCAGATATACCATGAGACCTGTAATATGATTCGTGATCTCGCAACGAATCTCTTGACCTAAAAAAAGTGTCCTTTCTCGATACATAACATTGTATAAGTCAACCCAAGTCGCTTCTTCATCTCCAGGAATCCGGTAAGGTACTTTTGGAACACCAATGGGCATATTAGATTAATATTATTAAATTTAAGTAAGAAAACCACACTTTAATATGGAAACGTAAGAATGGAACAGAAAGAAAGAATCCGCAGTTTATTGTCTTAATTTTTATTCTTATTCTATATGAATATTATAGATTCTATTAATACGTAGATTGAAAGGTTATACATATAAGGAATGTAAGACAGATTGAATAAAGAAAAGGGAATGGGTGATTTGAATGCTAAACAAAGAGGGGTAGCGATCTATTCTTCGTTTTTTCCAAATTGGCCAAGTTACCCATTGCATATTGGCACTTATCGAGTATAGAATAGATCTGCTTCTCTTTCTTCTTATGAACAGAATTGGCTTCTTATTTTTAATGGAATGAAATAAATATTCGCGCTTTCTGACACAGAATCCCCTAGAAGGGTTAGGTACATAGGATATGGATAGTCTTTTTCAATGCGATAAAATAAAGCGACATCGTGTCTATTTTTCTTTGCTAAAGGGGTATTTCCATGGGTTTGCCTTGGTATCGTGTTCATACTGTCGTATTGAATGATCCGGGTCGATTGCTTGCGGTGCATATAATGCACACAGCTCTAGTTTCTGGTTGGGCTGGCTCAATGGCTTTATACGAATTAGCAGTTTTTGATCCCTCTGATCCTGTTCTGGATCCAATGTGGAGACAAGGTATGTTCGTAATTCCCTTCATGACTCGTTTAGGAATAACGGATTCGTGGGGTGGTTGGAGTATTTCAGGAGGAACTGTAACAAATCCGGGTATTTGGAGTTATGAAGGTGTGGCAGGTACGCATATTGTGTTTTCTGGCTTGTGTTTCTTGGCAGCGATCTGGCATTGGGTATATTGGGACCTAGAAATATTCTCTGATGAGCGGACGGGAAAACCCTCTTTGGATTTGCCCAAGATCTTTGGAATTCATTTATTTCTTGCAGGGGTGGCTTGCTTTGGCTTTGGGGCATTTCATGTAACGGGTTTGTATGGTCCTGGGATATGGGTATCCGATCCTTATGGACTAACTGGAAAAGTACAAGCTGTAAATCCAGCGTGGGGTGCAGAAGGTTTTGATCCTTTTGTTCCGGGGGGAATAGCTTCTCATCATATTGCTGCGGGTACATTGGGTATATTAGCGGGCTTATTCCATCTTAGTGTCCGTCCGCCTCAACGTCTATATAAAGGATTACGTATGGGCAATATTGAAACTGTACTTTCCAGTAGTATCGCTGCTGTTTTTTTTGCAGCTTTCGTAGTTGCTGGAACTATGTGGTATGGGTCAGCAACGACCCCAATCGAATTATTTGGGCCTACTCGTTATCAGTGGGATCAGGGATACTTTCAGCAAGAAATATATCGAAGAGTTAGCAATGGTTTAGCCGAAAATCTTAGTTTATCAGAAGCTTGGTCTAAAATTCCCGAAAAATTAGCCTTTTATGATTATATTGGTAATAATCCGGCAAAAGGGGGATTATTCAGAGCAGGCTCAATGGACAATGGGGATGGAATAGCTGTTGGATGGTTAGGACATCCCGTCTTTAGAGATAAAGAAGGACGTGAGCTTTTTGTACGCCGTATGCCTACTTTTTTTGAAACATTTCCGGTTGTTTTGGTAGATGAGGAGGGAATTGTTAGAGCAGACGTTCCTTTTAGAAGAGCAGAATCCAAATATAGTGTTGAACAAGTAGGTGTAACGGTGGAGTTCTATGGTGGCGAACTTAATGGAGTAAGTTATTCTGATCCTGCTACTGTAAAAAAATATGCGAGGCGTTCTCAATTAGGGGAAATTTTTGAATTAGACCGGGCTACTTTGAAATCTGATGGTGTTTTTCGCAGCAGTCCAAGGGGTTGGTTCACTTTTGGTCATGCTACCTTTGCTTTGCTCTTCTTTTTCGGACACATTTGGCATGGCGCTAGAACATTGTTCCGAGATGTTTTTGCTGGTATTGATCCAGATTTGGATGCTCAAGTGGAATTTGGAACATTCCAAAAAGTGGGAGATCCAACTACAAGGAAACAGGCAGTTTGATACACATTGTTATAGTATCTTTCACCTCTCTTTTTTGATTTGACATGGGAAACATCTCCCATCCTTTCTTTGACTCTTTTTCTTTCTTTATATGGGAAATTATCCCAAATGACAAATGAATAGGTGTGGAAGTTATAATTGTAAATAAACCAGGATCGAATCTATGGAAGCATTGGTTTATACGTTCCTTTTAGTTTCGACTTTAGGGATAATTTTTTTCGCTATCTTCTTCCGAGAACCACCTAAGGTTCCACCAACTCCAACTAAAAGAATAAAATAATTTCATTTAAGTAAGAAGTCCCCCTATCTGGGAGACTTCTTACTTAAATTAGTCTCCGTGTTCTTCGAATGGATCTCTTAATTGTTGAGAGGGTTGCCCAAACGCGGTATATAAGGCATACCCAGTAAAGCTTACAAGTAAACCAGATATGGAGATGGCGACTAAAGTTGCTGTTTCCATTTTTATAGAATTTCAAGATTACAATGGATCTACGAAAAGATCGTGTATTTACAACTACAACGGAATAGTATACAAAGTCAACACCAATGATTAAATAGAATTTATGGCTACACAAACCGTTGAAGATAGTTCTAAACCTAGGCCAAAACGAACTGGTGCAGGTAGTTTACTGAAACCCTTGAATTCGGAATATGGGAAAGTCGCCCCGGGTTGGGGGACTACTCCTTTTATGGGGATCGCAATGGCTTTATTCGCTATATTCCTATCTATCATTTTAGAAATTTATAATTCTTCCGTTTTACTGGACGGAATTTTAACCAATTAGGTTTCTACTAACTAAAACTAGGAAGTCAGAGTTTTTCCATCCAAAAAAGCCTTTCTAGTTTAAGATCTACATTTCTAGATATTATGGTAGTTCGACCGCGGAATTTTTTTGTTTCGGTATCTCTGGAATATGAGTGTGTGACTTGTTAGAATTGATCCTATTGATAATACATAGAAAGGGCCTGTTATCTCTATCAAGATGATTCTAATTCGTCAGATATTATTTATTCTAGTATCTGGAACACGAAATAGATAGAGTGGATCAAAAAAAAATGGAACTATGATTCATACTCACTATTAAGACCTCGCAACCAGACTGAAAAATTCAAGTAGTTCTTAAATAAAAATAAAAAAGAAATTTTCTTCCTTCCAATTTTGTTTGCCCAAAAGACAACTTTTTTTCTCTCGATTTTGTCGAGTCATTACACTGATTCAATAAATGATTATCAAGCGGTTCTTATTCGAAGAACCCTTGCCTTTTGTTTAGCTTGAGACTAAATCATCGTGGCTCTAGTATGAATCTAAGGTTTTAATTGAACTGATTCATAGGATCTCAACAAGATAATTTCTATATTACGCATAAAAAAACAAATCCTTTATAGGGAAGAGAAAAGTCAAGAAGCCTCTAATGACCAACATAAGGGAAAGGAAGAAAGAAAGACGCGCCAACTTGAGATTTTTTGGCATTATCATCACAAAGAAGATATTCCGGATTTTTCTTATTTGATATCTTCAAGGCAAATCGACCCAATTCAGTGGCTGATGAAGTTTTGAACCTTTTTTCTAATATTCGTTGAAAATTTTTGTGTTTCTGCTTGAGCCGTACGAGATGAAATTTTCATATACGGCTCTTAGAGGGGGACTCGGGTTAGTTACCTATCTCAATAAAGTATATGATTGGTTTGAGGAACGTCTTGAGATTCAGGCAATTGCAGATGATATAACTAGTAAATATGTTCCTCCCATGTCAACATATTTTATTGTTTAGGGGGAATTACACTTACTTGTTTTCTAGTACAAGTCGCTACCGGTTTTGCTATGACTTTTTACTACCGACCAACCGTTACAGAGGCTTTTTCCTCGGTTCAATACATAATGACCGAGGCCAACTTTGGTTGGTTAATCCGATCAGTTCATCGATGGTCAGCAAGTATGATGGTTTTAATGATGATCCTGCATGTATTTCGTGTGTATCTCACAGGGGGATTTAAAAAACCCCGCGAATTAACTTGGGTCACAGGTGTGGTTTTGGCTGTTTTGACTGCATCATTTGGTGTAACTGGTTATTCTTTGCCTTGGGATCAAATTGGCTATTGGGCAGTCAAAATTGTGACAGGTGTACCTGACGCCATTCCGGTAATAGGATCGCCTTTAGTGGAGTTATTACGCGGAAGTGCTAGTGTGGGCCAATCCACTTTGACTCGTTTTTATAGTTTACATACCTTTGTACTGCCTCTGCTTACTGCCGTATTTATGTTAATGCACTTTCCAATGATACGTAAGCAAGGTATTTCGGGTCCTTTATAGGGAAGGCATATCATAGAGAATTATAATTATCATATATCATATCGGGTAGGTTTTGGTATTTCATTGCTACAAGCATGGGTTATTGTAAAATAACACATGTCATTTGGATACTTCTCTTCAACTCCAAAGTATTTTTATACAATACAAATAGTTGAAGTTAATTTTACGAAAGAAAAAAGGCGGATTATGGGAGTGTGTGACTTGAATTATTGATTTGGCCATGCAGATAAAGAATTGGATCTGCCACATTAGAATTCACAACCAAAGGTGTCTCCGCATCCAATCAACATGTAAGTCCCCTACCTAGGAAGGATAGGCTGGTTCACTTGAGGAGAATATCTTCTATGATCATACCGCAACCATGTCATCCATGAACAGGCTCCGTAAGATCCCATAGAGTAGAAATGGAATAAGTCATGTGACATGATCCAGTTCTCTATTTATTACACTTACCTTTTTATTATAGTATGGAAATGCATTCATTTTCTTTGCATCGATTGTGATCCGCAATACTATCGGAGTAAAAGAAGGGATCTAAGGAAGAATGTAGGCTAAACTTTTTGATTTTTTATTAGTAACAAGTAAATATTTTGTTTGGAGGTAAGAAACTTGCGATATTGAGGGGATAAATACCAACTAATCAAGAGACATGAGACAATCCACAAAGCAATTGATCATGATCAAATTTGTAAGCCCACTTGGATATTGAGCATTTACCCATAAGAATAGGATTATTTTCAATGAGTAGTTGTAGGTGCAACTTCGGAAAAGAGAATCTGATAAAGCTTTTCTTGCCTAGAGTCATTGAGTCATTATAAACCTTAATTCTATTAAGGATCTTCCGCGGTCTTATTTCTTTCACTCTTGCTCGAGCCGGATGATGATAAATTCTCATGTCCGGTTCCTTTGGGGGATGGATCCTAAAGAGTTCACCTATCCCAATAACAAAGAAACCAGACTTAAATGATCCTGTATTAAGAGCTAAATTAGCTAAAGGGATGGGACATAATTATTACGGGGAACCCGCATGGCCCAACGATCTTTTATATATTTTTCCAGTAGTAATTCTAGGTACTATTGCATGTAATGTAGGTTTAGCGGTTCTCGAGCCATCAATGATTGGTGAACCGGCAGATCCGTTTGCAACTCCTCTGGAAATATTACCCGAGTGGTACTTCTTTCCCGTGTTTCAAATACTCCGTACGGTACCCAATAAGTTATTGGGCGTTCTTTTAATGGTTTCTGTGCCAACAGGCTTATTGACAGTACCTTTTCTAGAGAATGTCAATAAATTCCAAAATCCATTTCGCCGCCCAGTAGCTACGACCGTTTTTTTAATCGGTACTGTAGTAGCTCTTTGGTTAGGTATTGGAGCAACATTACCCATTGATAAATCATTAACTTTAGGTCTTTTTTAGATATTTTTTGATTCATTCAACCGTGAAGTACCATAGGTATCTAGGAAATAGTTACTTCCAAGTGAATCTTCCCTAGATACCTAAAATCCATTTTATTATGATCCATTTCGCGAAAATATAGATTGTACCAAAGATGCTAAATTGTTTTCTTTTTATTCTAACTCGAAAAAGAAGAAGAAAAAAAATTGCAATGGATTTAAAACGAGAGTTTATTCTTAAGTAAATCAATTGGGAGATGCTTCTCTAGAGTGTCCCATATATGTTTTCTATCTTCCATACGAAAACTGTCAATTCTCAGAAGATCTTCTTCAGTCTTACTCAAAAGGTCCAATAGTGTATGTATATTGGCCCTTTTTAGACAATTATACGTTCTAGAAGTCAATTCTAATTGATCAATAAAAATACAATTCAATGGAATTCCTTTTTTGTTTTTCTTTAGATTAGTTAATCTTTTTTGAAAAGTAAAAAGGGGTGGAGTAAACCTGTTTTTATTTTCTTCGAAACTAGCGCCCTCTTCCTCCGCGTGTAGAAAAGGAAGAAATAAATCAATCAAATTACGAGAAGCCTCATAAAGTGCTTCCTTAGGGGTTAAACTTCCATTAGTCCATATTTCTAGAAAAAGTATCTCGTGTTTTTCATTTCCATTCCCACAAGAAAAAATACTATAATTCACATTTCGAACAGGCATGGATACAGCATCTATAGGATAACTTCCATCTTGATAGTTCTTTCTGAGTTCTGTCTGATATCCACGATCTCTCTTGATCTGTAAATCAATACAGAAATCAATGGGCTCTGTCAAGTTAGCTATAGGTTGTGCCGTATCAACGATTTCTACGGAAGGCGGTAAGATGATATCTTGAGCAGTTATGTATCTAGGACCTTTGACGCAAATGGATGCGTCTCTAACTCCATAGAGATTACTTCTCAATACAATTTCTTTCAAATTTAGTAAAATTTCTTGTACGGATTCTTCAATACCTGCTATTGTAGAATACTCGTGCGGCACGCTCCCAAATTTTGCACGTGTGATACATGTTCCTTCTATTTCTCCAAGTAAAGCTCTTCGCAAGGCAATACCGACGGTGTCCGCTTGACCTTTTCTAAGCGGGGACAGAATGAAACGACCATAATAAAGGCGCTTACTATCTACTCTTGATTCAACACACTTCCACTGTAGTGTTTGAGTGGATCCTGCTACCTCCTCTCGAACCATAATAGACTAGTATTATTATTTTATCATTGAATCGTTTATTTCTCTTGAAATGAAAGTTGAAAGCGGGTTAATTCTTTTACAGACGTCTTTTTTTAGGCGGTCGACATCCATTATGCGGCATAGGTGTTACATCGCGTATACAACTTAATCGCACACCACTTTTAGCAATGGCTCGTAATGCGGCATCTCTTCCACTACCAGCGCCCTTTACCATAACTTCTGCTCGTTGCAAACCTACTGTACGAATAGCATCTACTGCTGTTCTTTGACCAGCATAGGGTGATGCTTTTCTTGAGCTTTTGAATCCACAAGTACCGGCCGAGGACCAAAAAACCACCCGACCTTGTGGGTCTGTAACAGTTATAATGGTATTGTTGAAACTAGCTTGAACATGAATAACCCCTTTTGTTATTCTACGTGCACTCTTCCGTAAACTAAAACGTGCATTCCTACGTAAACCAATACGCACTTTCTTACGTGAACCAATTTTTGGTATAGCTTTTGCCATATTTTATTATCTCATAAATATGAGTTAGAAATAAAAAAAAGAAAAAAAGATACAAAGATATCCGTTTCAGGGTAAAATAAACCCTTTACTTTAATTATTTTAAATGAAATTATTTTATTTGGAATTGGAACATTTCCGCCGGGTACTTTTTTTTACTTTTTAGAAAGTAAAGTTCTTTTTCGAAAGATTACCCCTGTCTTTGTTTATGCTTCGGATTAGAGCAAATGACTCTAATTCGTCCACGCCTACGAATCAGTCGACATTTTGTACAAATTTTACGAACGGAAGCTCTTATTTTCATATTTCCGTATCCTTTTTTAAACTATGAATCTAATCTTTTGGAAAAAATAAGTCTCTTCGCTTGAATTTTAGAACTTAGAATTTATTACCCTAGAAAAAAAAAGAAAAACCTAATCCTTTGAATCTTTGGTATCCTTCAAATCTTCGCTATCCTTCAAATCTTCGCTATCCTTCGAGTCTTCGATACGCTTCGAATCCTTATGGGGAAGTCTATAAATTATACGTCCCTTGCTTGAATCATAACGACTTACTTCAATTTTGACCCTATCCCCCATCAGTATTCGTATAGAACTAGACCGTATCTTTCCTGAAATATAGCCTAGGATGATGGTGTCATTCTCTAGCCGAACGCGGAACATTCCATTGGGTAGGGCTTCCGTAACTAAACCTTCGAAAGTTACTTTTGCTTCTCTCGGGTTTTTTTTTTCTCTCCTATTTTTTTTTTCTGTCATATTTTTTTTCTCCTATTTTTCTATTTTTATTTTAAAAATAGGAAGGGCGAGATAGAATTCGAGCACTATAGGCGGGGCGATTACCATATATAACATAAGACTTCTCCCCCAATTCTGTTTAGTCGAGCTTCTCGATCTGTCATTATTCCTCGAGAAGTAGAAAGAATAGCAATTCCCATTCCACCCAAAACTTTAGGAATTCCTTGATAGTTGGTATAAATTCGTAAGCCGGGTCGGCTGATACGCTTTAAAAAGGTTCTTGTTCTATATATTCCTTTTATAGTCTTTCTCTTTTGATGTCGCAAAGTTGAAACCAAGAAATATCTGTTACGTTCCTGATGTTTCCGAACACTTTCAATAAAACCCTCTCGTAGAAGTATTTTAACAATGTTTTCGGTAATATTTGTAGATACTACTCGAACTGTTCCTTTTTTATTCATGTCCGCATTTCTTATAGAGGTTAGTAAATCAGCAATAGTGTCCTTGCCCATAAGACTCTAATTCTAGGTTCCTCCTAATTTTTCTATAATCAACATGTTTTCTTTTTTTTTTTTTCATTTTGGATTTTAAAACATATACGTAAAACACAATCTACTAAATTAATTCTTTGGTCTCAATTTCGCCTACTAGTATTTATAATACTTCAGGAGCTAATGAAACTATTTTGGTAAAATTCAATTCTCTCAATTCCTCGGCAATCGCGCCAAAAACTCGAGTTCCTTTTGGATTGCCTTTTTGATCAATTATAACCGCAGCATTGTCATCATAGCGGATTATTATACCGTCTTCGCATTTGAACTCTTTACATGTACGTACAATTACAGCTCGAATTACTTCGGATCTTTCTAGAGGCATTTGGGGCAATGCGTCTTTGATTACAGCAACAATAACATCACCAATACGAGCATATCGCTGATTACCAGCAGCTCCTATGACTCGAATACACATCAATTTTCGAGCTCCACTATTATCTGCTACATTTAAAAGGGTCTGAGGTTGAATCATATTATTTTGATTTCAATTTGTTATTTCAATGCAAAAGGATGAAAGAAATATTGTCTTTCCAGAAAGAAAAACCGAGCATTTTTTTTTATCTTCCATACCCCTTTTAGGGTTCTATATCTCTAATCGAATAAATTGACTTCGTATGGGCATTTTACTGGCAGCTATGGAGATAGCTGCTCTAGCTACAGTTTCAGATACTCCCCCCATTTCATAAAGTATACGACCAGGTTTAACAACGGATACCCAATATTCGGGGGACCCCTTTCCCGAGCCCATACGTGTTTCCGTGGGTCTTAGTG
>NW_028261131.1:0-34178 GCF_056163025.1 Triticum urartu | reverse complement strand
GGTAATTAATTTCTTCTGCTTAACCCAAGAACAAATTGGATCGATTTTTGATAAATCGAATTCAGTTAAGATAGGGGAAATTCAGATAGCAATTTCTGAGCCGTATGAGGTAGGAAACTCTCAAGTACGGTTCTAAGGGAAGGAACTTCCTATTCCGACCGAGGAGAACAGGCCATTCTACAGGGTGATTCGGAAATTGCGGAAGCTTGGTTTGATCAAGCTGCTGAATATTGGAAACAAGCTATAGCGCTTACTCCGGGAAATTATATTGAAGCACAGAACTGGTTGAAGATTACGAAGCGCTTTGAATTTGAATAAGACCATGCTCCTTCTTTTTCATAAAATGGGTGGTTTGGTTGTTGATCCATTAATCAAATAAATTAGGTCGTAAGATCGAATCAAGAATTTCATTATATCCATTTCTTATACCTTCTATTTTATATGATATTTCATAAGAATAAACCATAGGGATAGGGTCTAGAATAGAAGTAATAAAGTGAATAAAAAGAGGGGGCAATCTAAATATTGCTAATATATTAGGACCATCTTATTAATAATTCTAATGAGTTATCTTGGAATTTAGAATCAAATAAAAAACCCTATATTATGCTCAAGGAAAGTAGATATAGATAGGAGCTTATGCCCTCAAAAAAATACACTAGTTTCTTAAATTAAAAATAAAAAAGATTTTTTTCTTACGTCGAGAAATATTTGTTTTTCAAGATAAACAATGTCCGTTAGGCACCTAATCTTTATGTCATAATAGACCCGAACACTTGCCTCGGATTGACTTCAATATATAATTGCTCCAGTGAATAACTAAAAAAAAAATAGAAGGATGGTAGATAGTAAAGAAAAGAACTAATCACAATATCTATCTTTCAAAATCTATCTTTCAAAATCTATCTTTCAAAATATATATCTTTCAAAGATTCACTAAAAAGACAGTTGGCGGGTCTCTTTGTATGTCTTGTCCGGAAAGAGGAGGACTTAATGATTATTCGTTCGCCGGAACCAGAAGTAAAAATTGTTGTGGATAGGGATCCTGTAAAAACATCTTTTGAGGAATGGGCCAGACCCGGCCATTTCTCAAGAACACTAGCTAAGGGCCCTGATACTACCACTTGGATCTGGAACCTACATGCTGATGCTCACGATTTCGATAGTCATACTGGTGATTTGGAGGAGATTTCTCGAAAAGTCTTTAGTGCTCATTTCGGGCAACTTTCCATTATCTTTCTTTGGTTGAGTGGCATGTACTTTCATGGCGCCCGTTTTTCCAATTATGAAGCATGGCTAAGTGATCCTACTCACATTGGACCCAGTGCTCAGGTAGTTTGGCCTATAGTAGGGCAAGAAATATTGAATGGTGATGTAGGCGGGGGTTTCCGAGGAATCCAAATAACCTCTGGTTTTTTTCAGCTTTGGCGAGCATCTGGAATAACTAGTGAATTACAACTCTATTGTACTGCAATTGGTGCATTGATTTTTGCAGCGTTAATGCTTTTTGCTGGTTGGTTCCATTATCACAAAGCCGCTCCCAAATTGGCCTGGTTCCAAGATGTAGAATCCATGTTGAATCACCACTTAGCGGGATTATTAGGACTTGGGTCTCTTTCTTGGGCGGGGCACCAAATTCATGTATCTTTACCAATTAACCAATTTCTTGACGCTGGGGTGGATCCTAAAGAGATACCACTTCCTCATGAATTTATCTTGAATCGGGACCTTTTGGCTCAACTTTATCCTAGTTTTGCCGAAGGAGCAACCCCTTTTTTCACTTTAAATTGGTCCAAATACGCAGAATTTCTGACTTTTCGCGGAGGACTAGATCCAGTAACCGGTGGTCTCTGGCTGACCGATATTGCGCACCATCATTTAGCTATTGCTATTCTTTTCCTAATCGCAGGTCATATGTATAGGACCAATTGGGGTATTGGCCATGGACTTAAAGATATTTTGGAGGCTCACAAGGGCCCATTTACAGGACAAGGCCATAAGGGTCTTTATGAAATCTTAACAACGTCATGGCATGCTCAATTATCTCTTAACCTAGCTATGCTAGGCTCTACAACCATTGTTGTAGCTCATCATATGTATTCTATGCCTCCCTATCCATACCTAGCTACTGACTATGGTACACAACTTTCCTTGTTCACACACCACATGTGGATTGGCGGATTTCTAATAGTCGGTGCTGCTGCACATGCAGCAATTTTTATGGTAAGAGACTATGATCCAACTACTCGATACAACGATCTATTAGATCGCGTCCTTAGACACCGCGATGCAATCATATCCCACCTTAACTGGGTATGTATATTTCTAGGTTTTCACAGTTTTGGCTTGTACATTCATAATGATACCATGAGTGCTTTAGGCCGTCCACAAGATATGTTTTCGGATACTGCCATACAATTACAACCTATCTTTGCTCAATGGGTACAAAATATCCATGCTACTGCGCCTGGCGTAACAGCTCCTGGTGCAACAACAAGTACTAGCTTAACGTGGGGAGGCGGCGAGTTAGTAGCAGTAGGTGGCAAAGTGGCTTTGTTACCTATTCCATTAGGAACCGCAGATTTTTTAGTCCATCACATTCATGCATTTACCATACATGTGACTGTATTAATACTTTTGAAAGGTGTTTTATTTGCTCGGAGTTCCCGTTTGATACCCGATAAAGCAAATCTAGGTTTTCGCTTTCCTTGCGATGGGCCTGGCCGAGGGGGAACATGTCAAGTATCCGCCTGGGATCATGTTTTCTTAGGTTTATTCTGGATGTACAATGCAATTTCGGTAGTCATTTTCCATTTCAGTTGGAAAATGCAGTCGGATGTTTGGGGTACTATAAGTGATCAAGGGGTGGTAACTCATATTACAGGGGGAAACTTTGCACAGAGTTCCATTACGATTAATGGGTGGCTTCGAGATTTCTTGTGGGCACAGGCATCGCAAGTCATTCAGTCTTATGGTTCTTCATTATCTGCATATGGTCTTTTTTTCTTAGGTGCTCATTTTGTCTGGGCCTTCAGTTTAATGTTTTTATTCAGCGGCCGTGGTTATTGGCAAGAACTCATTGAATCTATCGTTTGGGCTCATAACAAATTAAAAGTTGCTCCTGCTACTCAGCCTAGAGCCTTGAGCATTATACAAGGACGCGCTGTAGGAGTAACCCATTACCTTCTGGGTGGAATTGCCACGACATGGGCATTCTTCTTAGCGAGAATTATTGCAGTAGGATAGTGGCTAGGAGGATTTGAAAGGCATTATGGAATTAAGATTTCCCAGGTTTAGCCAAGGCTTAGCTCAGGACCCCACTACTCGTCGTATTTGGTTTGGTATTGCTACCGCACATGATTTCGAAAGTCATGATGATATTACTGAAGAACGTCTTTATCAGAACATTTTTGCTTCTCACTTTGGGCAATTAGCAATAATCTTTCTATGGACGTCCGGAAATCTGTTTCATGTAGCTTGGCAAGGAAATTTTGAATCATGGATACAGGATCCTTTACACGTAAGACCTATTGCTCATGCGATTTGGGATCCTCATTTTGGTCAACCCGCTGTGGAAGCCTTTACTCGAGGAGGTGCTGCTGGTCCAGTGAATATTGCTTATTCTGGAGTTTATCAGTGGTGGTATACAATAGGATTACGCACCAATGAGGATCTTTATACTGGAGCTCTTTTTCTATTATTTCTTTCTACGCTGTCCTTAATAGCGGGTTGGTTACATCTACAACCCAAATGGAAACCAAGCCTTTCGTGGTTCAAAAACGCGGAATCTCGTCTCAATCATCATTTGTCAGGACTTTTCGGGGTAAGTTCTTTGGCTTGGACAGGACATTTAGTTCATGTTGCTATTCCCGCATCCAGGGGGGAGTACGTTCGATGGAATAATTTCTTAGATGTATTACCCTATCCCCAGGGGTTGGGACCCCTTTTGACGGGTCAATGGAATCTTTATGCCCAAAACCCTGATTCGAGTAATCATTTATTTGGTACCGCTCAAGGAGCGGGAACTGCCATTCTAACTCTTCTTGGGGGATTCCATCCACAAACACAAAGTTTGTGGCTGACCGATATGGCTCACCATCATTTAGCTATTGCATTTATTTTTCTCATTGCCGGTCACATGTATCGAACTAACTTCGGAATTGGGCACAGTATTAAAGATCTTTTAGAAGCGCATACTCCTCCGGGGGGTCGATTAGGGCGTGGGCATAAGGGCCTTTATGACACAATCAACAATTCGATTCATTTTCAGTTAGGTCTTGCTCTAGCTTCTTTAGGGGTTATTACTTCCTTAGTAGCTCAACATATGTACTCTTTACCTCCTTATGCATTCATAGCACAAGACTTTACTACTCAAGCTGCTTTATATACTCATCACCAATATATTGCAGGGTTCATCATGACAGGGGCTTTTGCTCATGGAGCTATTTTTTTCATTAGGGATTACAATCCGGAACAGAATGAGGATAATGTATTGGCAAGAATGTTAGACCATAAAGAAGCTATCATATCTCATTTAAGTTGGGCTAGCCTCTTTCTAGGATTCCATACCTTGGGCCTTTATGTTCATAACGACGTCATGCTTGCTTTTGGTACTCCAGAAAAGCAAATCTTGATCGAACCTATATTTGCCCAATGGATACAATCTGCTCATGGCAAGACGACATATGGGTTCGATATACTCTTATCTTCAACGAATGGCCCCGCTTTCAATGCGGGTCGAAGCCTATGGTTGCCCGGATGGTTGAATGCTGTTAATGAGAATAGTAATTCGCTTTTCTTAACAATAGGACCTGGGGATTTCTTGGTTCATCATGCTATTGCTCTAGGTTTGCATACAACTACATTGATTTTAGTAAAGGGCGCTTTAGATGCACGCGGTTCCAAATTAATGCCAGATAAAAAGGATTTTGGATATAGTTTTCCTTGTGACGGCCCAGGGCGCGGCGGTACTTGTGATATTTCTGCTTGGGACGCATTTTATTTGGCAGTTTTCTGGATGTTAAATACCATTGGGTGGGTTACTTTTTATTGGCATTGGAAACATATCACATTATGGCAGGGCAACGTTTCACAATTTAATGAATCCTCCACTTATTTGATGGGATGGTTAAGAGATTACCTATGGTTAAACTCTTCACAACTTATCAATGGATATAATCCTTTTGGGATGAATAGTTTATCGGTATGGGCGTGGATGTTCTTATTTGGACATCTTGTTTGGGCTACTGGATTTATGTTCTTAATTTCCTGGCGGGGGTATTGGCAGGAATTAATTGAGACTTTAGCATGGGCTCATGAACGCACACCTTTAGCTAATTTAATTCGCTGGAGAGATAAGCCCGTGGCTCTTTCCATTGTGCAAGCAAGATTGGTTGGATTAGCTCACTTTTCCGTGGGTTATATATTCACTTATGCAGCTTTCTTGATTGCCTCAACATCAGGCAAGTTTGGTTAATTTAGTTTGTTTTTTTGTACTGTATCAGCACCTAGTTCATTACTCTTGATAGAGAGGGAGGATCTGCCTTTTTAGATTTCTTTTTCTATTTATTTTTCCATCTAGGATTAGAACCGTATACTTGGTAATAATAGCAACGACACATTATGGCAAAAAAAAGTTTGATTCAGAGGGAGAAGAAGCGGCAGAAATTAGAACAGAAATATCATTTGATTCGTCAATCTTTAAAAAAAAAGATAAGAAGCAAAGTTTCTCCCTTGAGTTTGAGTGAAAAAACGAAAATGCGAGAAAAATTGCAATCCCTACCGCGTAATAGTGCACCTACACGCCTTCATCGACGTTGTTTTTTGACCGGAAGACCTAGAGCTAACTATCGACATTTTGGGCTATCCGGACACGTACTTCGAGAAATGGTTTATGAATGTTTGTTACCGGGTGCAACAAGATCCAGTTGGTAAGGATAAAATACCCTTTCGTATTTGTATGGATTTCTGGAATTGATAATCATAGAGGAGCCCTCTTTACCATTCTGTATAAATGGACTATTCTATTTGTATAGATATTGGTAGAGGGGCGTATCCAACCCTCTTTTATCCACTAGTTACCCCTCTTTAGTTTAAGAGTATAGAGCAGTTTGGTAGCTCATAAGGCTCATAACCTTGGGGTTGCGGGTTCGATTCCCACTACCGCCTCCATACTCCTTCTTTATGATATATGCATGATATAATATATACATCATGCATTTGTATCTGGATTTTTTGATTTCCTAAAAGAGTTTTGGTCTAACAGTTTTTTCTCGGAAGAAGCAAAAAAATAAAAGAAAGAATAAAATATGAAAGAAAAGCGTCCATTGTCTAATGGATAGGACAGAGGTCTTCTAAACCTTTGGTATAGGTTCAAATCCTATTGGACGCAATCTTATTTCTATCTATTCTTTAAATAACTATACTAAACTAAAAACAAAGAAAACTTTTTTGCATGATTCAAATGAAAAAGCTTTCTCAACGATTCCTATTCTACTAACAAGAGTAGACATGCAAAATTTATTTGTTACTGAAGAGAAAACCGTTCCAGCTGTTCCTGAATAGCTTCCTTCAAAAGGATTTCCGCTTGCTCGGTGAATGTCTTGCTAGAAGATATAATTTCTTGGAATTGAGGTTTAGTATCTTTTAGATGTTTACGTAACTCATCCAGAAATTTATTTACCTGTTCAATTTCTAACGAATCAAGATATCCTCTTGTTCCGGTATAAATAGTAGCTATCTGCTCTTCCACTGGGAGAGGATTTGCCTGGGATTGTTTAAGCAATTCCCTTAATCGTCGACCCCTTGCCAATTGATTCTGACTTGTTTTATCGAGAGCAGAGGCGAATTGTGCAAAGGCTTGTAACTCTGCGAATTGCGCTAGTTCCAATTTTGATTTGCCAGCTACTTGTTTCATGGCTTTAATTTGAGCCGCGGATCCTACTCTGGAAACAGAAATACCCACATTAATAGCGGGTCGAATTCCGGCATTGAATAGATCCGCAGATAAGAATATTTGTCCATCTGTAATGGAGATTACATTAGTAGGAATATAGGCGGAAACGTCTCCAGATTGAGTCTCAACTATTGGTAAAGCGGTCATACTTCCTTCGCCTAAAAGAGAATTTAATTTAGCGGCTCTTTCTAAAAGGCGTGAATGCAAATAAAAAACATCCCCTGGATAAGCCTCACGTCCGGGAGGTCTTCTTAATAGAAGGGACATTTGGCGATAAGCTTGTGCCTGTTTGGAGAGATCATCATAAATTATTAAAGTATGCCGTTCGCGGTACATAAAATACTCAGCCAGGGCTGCTCCCGTATAAGGAGCGAGGTATTGTAATGTAGCAGGTGAATCCGCCATTTCAGCTACTACAATAGTGTATTCCATGGCCCCCTCCTCATGGAAAGTAGTTACTACTTGAGCTACGGAGGATGCTCTTTGACCGATAGCTACATAAACACATATTACACCTTGCCCTTTTTGATTGAGAATTGTATCTGTGGCTACTGCTGTTTTGCCAGTCTGTCTGTCCCCAATAATTAACTCTCGCTGACCGCGCCCTATAGGGATCATCGAATCGATAGCAATAAGCCCTGTTTGAAGAGGTTCGTATACGGAACGCCTGGAAATTATACTTGGAGCAGGAGATTCAATTAAGCGAGATTCGGAAGCTATAATTTCGCCTTTCCCATCAATAGGTTTAGCCAGAGCATTTACAACACGACCCAAGTAAGCCTCACTCACGGGTATCTGAGCAATTCTTCCTGTTGCTTTTACAAAACTTCCCTCTTGTATCATCAACCCATCGCCCATTAATACAATCCCAACATTTTTGGATTCCAAATTCAGAGCAATACCCCTAGTACCTTCTGCAAATTCGACTAATTCACCTGACATTATTTCACCAAGACCTATAATACGAGCAATCCCATCCCCCACTTGAACTACGCGACCTATATTCTCAATCCCTACTTTCCTATTATATTGTTCAATACGTTCGCGGAGAATTTTATGAATTTCGTCGACTCGAAGGGTTGCCATTAGTGTTTCTTGACTCTTTTTTCGGAAGCAAGGGGAAAAATAATGCCTAAATTCTAAACGAAAGTAGAAGTTCAAGGCCTAATTAATTTAATTATTTCTTCCATTCCAGGGACCCGAGAATGCCAATATTAGCACGAATCGTACGGAAATGTAACTCGGTATTCAAACAACTATTCAGAGTTCCTAGAGCTCCTTGTACGGCCTGTTGGAAAACCCGCTGTCGGACCTGATTCATTGCCCTTTGTTTTTCAAAATAAAGGGTTTCGTTTTTAGACTTTTCCAATTGTTCCAAACTAATAGAAGTAGCATTAATCAAATTTGCTTTTTCTCGTTCTATCTCAGAGTATCCATTCATTCGATACTCATCCGCTTCTAGTTCGACTTTCTGTAATCGAATCCGAGCTTTTTCGAGTTGCTCAATGGTCCCTCTACGCAATTCTTCTGAATTTCGAATAGTACTCAAGATCCTCTGTTTTCGATTATCTAATAAATCTTTTAATGAAAGTAGATTATTTTGTAAGTTTACAACTTTTATGATCTCTTCCCGAACCAAACATGAATCTTTCGATTCATTTGGCTCTCACGCTCCTTTTTTTTTTTCTATAGCTATTTCCATATCTTTTTTTTAAGTAATGAGCCTATCCTCTATCTTCTTTTTTATGTTTATATTTCAATATACCGAAACCTATATAAGACTAGATAAATATTAAGAGGACTCTTCCGCCTAGATAAAAATATATCATGGTCAGCAAAGTTGTTTCTTTATTTTTATTTGCCCTCTAGTTAATAATTTCAATTTCATTAAGAAAAACTAACTAAATAAATGGAAAATGAAAATTAATAGAATTCTTTTTTATTTTTTTTTTCTTCAAATCCAAAAAATTTCTCTTTTTTATACATAGGTCGTCGATTCGGCATTGGTTAAAAAAGGGCAGGGTGCCCCCTTTTTTTTCTAGTAAATAGTTCAAACCATTTTATCGATATGAGTGTTCTATATCAGATAAATTTTACATTAGCTATTTCCCGTTTAAATTGGTACTAATACTAATATAGTTGTAGAAAGAGTACCTCTTTTTGCCTGGACTTCAAGCAGTTTAGCTTTAACCGTGTTAATGGTCTCACATTCTTGGTTTATAGAGAATCAAAGTTGATTTACCAATGAGTCGCGAAATGCTATGGTTCTTCCATATGATTTCTGAATTTATTCAGAAGTAATTCGTCGAGATCGTGCACCCTTTTCTTATTTATCCGAAAAATACTAAAAAATATTATAAAGTGCAGCCGGATAGATCCAATCTATTCTTGAAATAGACAACTCGCACACACTCCCTTTCCAAAAAAAATCAAAACACCAACCACTACAGTTAGATTTATTAGATTTGTTGCTAAAATATCGGTATTAAGCCCGAAACTGCCAGCGGATGGCCAGTGAGCTAAAAAAACGAAAGAATGGGTTACATTTTTCATATGCTCTCCTCTTATAGATAGGACGAACAAAGAACAAAGTTTTTCGATCACTTACTTCGCTCGCCCTTTTTTGATCGGTTTTTTTAATGCAAATAGATTCAATCTAGTAATTTCTTTTAGATTAAGTCTTACGTCTTGTTTGACCGGTGAAAGACTTCCTTTGTTGAAATGTTCTGTTCCCAAAATTCCTAAAATAAAAGGAAAAAACTTTCCACTTTCCTAAACTAAGGACGGGAAATAAGAAGGTGAGCATATCTTCTAAATTAATAATACTCAACTCAGCCCTTCCTAGAATGGGGTATTATCTGTCCCGATAAATAGATAATTCCAGGAGTAATAAATAGGAGTAAATTAAATAAAGTATTGATATAATTGGAATTGTGGAAGCAAATACCAATTTACTAAAAAAAGAAAAAAGTATCTAATCGAAATCGAAAGAATTTTTTTTTTAAGATTAAACAAAAGGGTTCGCAAATAAAAGCGCTAGTGCCACAACTAGTCCATAAATTGTTAAAGCTTCCATAAAAGCTAGACTAAGCAATAAAGTACCTCGTATTTTACCTTCTGCTTCTGGCTGTCTCGCAATACCTTCTACAGCTTGTCCTGCAGCAGTACCTTGACCAACTCCAGGTCCAATAGAAGCAAGCCCTACGGCCAATCCAGCAGCAATAACAGAAGCAGCAGCAATTAGTGGATTCATGGTGAGTAGTTCCTCGTGTCAAAAAAAAGAAATGGTTAAGGATACAATCAACCAATAAATTCTTACTTCTAAGCTCTATTGGGGAGAAGTAAAGTAACTAAAAAGTACAAATTGAAATCAAATTGAAATGATAATGTGAATTGTCCGAACTACATAGAAGGGAATTCCATATCCATATATCGGATTAGATAATGAATCTAACCTAGGAATATATAATATAATATCCTATATATATACATTTGTTTCTTCTATTTTGTTTGCATATTTTCTCATTTTCTATTGAATCGGATTCTAAAATCATTGCTTAAAGTGGAAACCTGCATAAAAGAGGACTCCACTTATAGACATTAAGGATATTATAGTATAGATCTAGCCTGACTCCACCCTCCTTAATGCATATATACTTTGAAAATTCCATAATATAGTCTATTCTATTCTCTCTCCTACAACTCTAGGCTATATATTCATACGCATTTCTAACTATTTTTTTGCAACCAAGCAGATTATCTGGAACCATGCATGAATTGAGCTAAGCTGCAAAAAAAAAAAATACTATTTCCAAAAAGAGTCAATTCAATGATGACCCTCCATGGATTCACCTATATAGGCTGCGGCTAATGTTGCAAAAATAAGAGCTTGAATACCGCTTGTAAATAATCCAAGAAACATGACCGGTATAGGGATTACTAAGGGGACTAAAGAAACAAGAACAACAACGACTAATTCATCCGCCAATATATTCCCGAAAAGTCGAAAGCTAAGCGATAATGGTTTTGTGAAATCTTCTAGGATGTTAATTGGTAAAAGGATTGGAGTTGGTTTAATATATTTCTCGAAATAGCTCAATCCTTTTTTGCTAAGACCAGCATAAAAATATGCCGCTGACGTGAGTAAAGCTAAAGCAACAGTAGTATTTATATCATTCGTGGGCGCTGCTAATTCCCCATGGGGTAACTCTATAATTTTCCAAGGTAAAAGAGCACCCGACCAATTCGAAACAAAAATAAAAAGGAACATAGTTCCAATAAAGGGAACCCAGGGACCATATTCTTCTCCAATCTGAGTTTTGCTCAAGTCTCGAATAAACTCAAGGACATATTCAAAAAAATTCTGACCGTCGGTCGGGATGGTTTGTGGATTCCGAACAGCTATGACAACTGAACCTAGCAAGATAGTAATTACGACCCAAGAAGTGATGAGTACTTGGGCATGAATTTGGAAACCTCCTATTTGCCAATAGAAGTGTTGGCCTACTTCTACACCCGATATATCGTATAACCCCTTGAGTGTTTTAATGGAACAAGGTATAATATTCATATTGTCCTCTGATAAAAATTGAACTTCAAAAAAGGAATTCTTTTGATTCAACCATCTCTTTCTCAACTCAGCAACTTGAAGTATTAATCTTATATTTAGGATACCAAGAAAGCACATCAGATCATAATATATATCAATACCCTCTAATATATATCAATATTCCCCTTCTTTTTTCTATGCAAAAAAAATTCTATGCAAAAAAAAAGATATAGTAAAGTAAGTGATTCCATAAATTTACGCAGTTGCCCAAGAATTCACTATATATTCTTAATCAACGATTTCTTATATAGAGAGAACGGCCCTCACAAATTGAAAATACTAATTTGTTAAGAATCAATCGAATTGAAGTCATAGTGTCATCGTTGGCTGGAATCGATATATTCGCGAGATCCGGGTCACAATTTGTATCGACTAAAGAAATAGTAGGAATCCCCAAAATGGCACATTCCCGAAGAGCTATATACTCTTTTTGCTGATCAAGGACGATCACAATGTCTGGCAATCTCGTCATATATTTGATCCCGCCGAGATACCTTTGCAAAGTAGATAATTTTCTCTTCAAGATTGCCACATCTCTTTTTGGGAGATGGTGGAATTTTCCCATTTTTTCTTCTGCTCTTAAGTCTCTAAATTGAGAAAGTCTAGTTTTCGTAATCGACCAATTCGTTAACATACCACTGAACCACTTTTTATTAACATAATGACAACGAGCCCTTATTGCAGCTGATGCTACTAAATCTGTTGCTCTTTTTTTGGTACCAACAATTAAGAAACTTTTTCCCTGACTTGCTGCATCAAAAACTAAATCACAAGCTTCTGATAAAAAACGAGCCGTTCTAGCGAGATTTATAATATGAGTACCTTTACGCTTTGCCGAAATGTAAGGGGCCATTTTAGGATTCCATTTCTTAATACCATGACCAAAATGAACTCCTGCTTCTATCATCTCTTTCAAATTAATGTTCCAATATCTTCTTGTCATTTTTTCCACACTTCCTTTTTTTTAATCCTACCATTCCATTACGGAATTTAGTTCTTTTTGAAGATTAAGAAAGATCCGAAATAGCTTGAAATAAATAATAATTGTTCCGAGAGAACCTTGTACTAAGATAAGAGTTGGCCATTGATACATGGTATAAACATAACCACCTTAATGAATTAACTGACTTGTTTTACTTATTAAAATAAAAATCTTAAAAATCTAAAATTTGACCTGTTAGTGTTCTAAGTTCAAAAGTCTAGTAAAGTAAAAAATATTTTTATGGGGGTTCTTATGTCTCATAAAAATTGTTTGTTACGTCAGAATCTGAAGAAACTAATTCTGTATGGAGAAACAAAAAATCTCTCATTTCCGACGCGAATAGATTTTTTTTTTTTATTTCGAAATAAAGGTTCTTGTCTTGTGGGGAACGATGCACAAATTTTTGGAATCCGGTACCAACAGGTATAATCCCCCCCAGAACTACGTTTTCTTTCAAGCCTTTCAACCAATCAATGCGACCTCGTAGGGCAGCTTTTGCTAAAACTCGAGCAGTTTCTTGAAAACTTGCTTCAGATATGAAACTTTGGGTATTCAGGGAAGCCCTTGTTATTCCCAATAAGATTGCCCGATAATAGATCGATTCATCCAAAGCTCGTCCTGCTCGTTCCGCTCGCAATAGTCCGATTAATTCCCCAGGCGAAAAAACATTAGACATTCCATCTTCGGAAACCCGCACTTTTGATGTTACTTGGCGTATAATAATCTCTATATGTCTATTATGGATCTGTACCCCTTGGGATCGATAAACCTTTTGGATTTTATTAACCAAAGAGATACGACTTTGGGCTATGGTTAGCTCAGCTCCAATCAAGAATCCCCAAGGGACCCCAAGAATTCTTGGTATACGCTCATTCCAATCCTCAATTCTCCTTTCGAGATTCGGGGATAATGAATCAATTGAACGCGCTTCAAAGATTTGTTCCACTTTTGGAAGACCTTGCGTTATGTCACTAGATCTCGATTTTTCATATATAAACGTAACTAACCTATCTCCCTTGTAAAGGATTTCTCCATAATGACCATTAACAGTTGCTCCTGTAGTGGCCAAATAAGGTTTAGCTGCTCTTATAACAAAGGAATTCATATTTACAATGAAAATTTGACCGGATTTTTTTATGTGCGATTTAAATAGACATACATTTTCACAAATAAATTGTCCAAGGTGAATTATTGCCAATGTCTCTTCCCAAGAATCATGATGGACAAAGTGACAATTCAAAAGGAATGGATCCAACATTATGTTACTATCGAAATTAGAAATCCTTTTATTTTCATCTATTAAAGAGTATTTAAGTTCTTGAAGTACTTGGAAGGTTTGTTTTAAATTGTCAACGAACAAATATTTTTTTAACAGGATTTTATTATGCGTTAGTAAATAGTAAGATGAAGAAAAATGCGATATACTAGCTACAATAGCGCCTAAGGGCCCAAAAATTTCTCGAATAGGAATTCTAGGATTCCATTCTTTTATCGCATTGGGATGTTTTGAATTCTTGAATAAACCAATTCGAGAACAGTTGGATGCCGACAAAATCATCAAAGAGTGGTATTCTTTATTTCGATTCAACAAAGTGCCAATAGCTTCTGGATGTTGGCTAAGTGATTCAATCTTCGCCTTGGAATAAAAAGAATTGATATTGGCGCGATCTAACCTATTATGGGGAATCGGTCCTGCACTTGTCCTACCATACCTTTTTCGTGTATACGAAATAGTGGACTTGACTAACTCAATTCTTAGGAAATCGCGAATAAGATCATTTGCTCTTACCTCAACAAGGGAAGCACCAGCCTTTTCTTTTTCTTCTTGTTCCCAATTCACTACTAAGCAAGTTCTAACAAATTGACTATTTGTGTGATAAATTCTTTGAGTTAACTTGCTATTTTCATGAGAAATAAAATTGACAAGTCGAATTTGGAGATTATTTTCTTCTTGCAAGAGATCCTGCGGGAAAAGTGTTGCTAAATTTCTTCCTTCGTCCATTTCATATGCCACTGTAGGGCGAACGGAAACAAAATACTTTTCCTTGCTCTTGAGAATTTTTTTCCGTTGAACATAGACCCAATTTTTCCTTTTTTTTGATTCCTTAGAATCTTTTTTTTGTCTTTCTGGCGGTATCAAACAGCCACCTAATATCTTATCCGCCTCTTCAGGAAAATGAATATCTCCGGAAAATATTTTGAGTTCCGTATGGCTTTTTTTTCTCTTCACTCGGACCAGTCCGCCTAGTCGACTTCTTGTATTTTTTGTGAGTTGTGTATTCACTCCAATAATACTATTGTCAAGTATCTTTAGGGATGAAGATCTCGGCAAGATATGAAGTTCTTGAAGAATGAAAAAAAACCGATCTACTTCTTTTTGGTATTTTAGACTAAATTCTTTTGTTCCTCGATGCTCAATCAAACCCTCTTTTTTTAAGATGGAATCTTCCTCTGGGCTCTCGTATTCGTCCTCTGAATCTTCTTCTGAGTCTTCCTCTAAAGTACCATATTTTTCCTCTGCGCTTTCCCCGGGGCTGCCATATTCGTCTTCTGAGTCTTCCTCTAGAGTTCCATATTCGTCCTCTTGGGTCCTATATTTGCTCTCTGGGCTCCCATATTCCTCTTCTGAGTCTTTCTCTAAAGTCCTATATTCGTTCTCTGGGTTCCCATATTCGTTTTCTGGGCTCCCATATTCGTCTTCTAGGGTTTCATATTCGTATTCGTCTTCTAGGATTCCATATTTAGATTCTTCTAGGGTTTCATATTCATATTCGTCCTCTCGGGTCCTGTATTCGTCTTCTAGGGTCTCATATTCCTCTTCTGAGTCTTCCGCTCGAGTCCTATATTCTTCTTCTAGGGTCCTATATCTAAATTTAACAATTCCTGAACCCTTTTTATCTTTTCTGTATCGGGGATCGTCAAAATAAGCAAAAATAGTATTTCTACGTAAAACACCCATAAGGGGGATTTCAATCGAAATCCCAAAACAGGATATTAGTTCTTTCTCTTGTTCTTGATGATATTGTAATGGAATGACGAACCTATTTCTTCGCTTTTTCGCCAACAAATCTGAATTATCTTGAAAAATAGAAGGATAGATAAAATTCCAATGGCCATTGGACATGATTCGATCCGACGTTGAATAATCAAGAATTTCCCTATCTTTTTTACCATAAGTATTCATTTGATCTTGATCCTTGTGGAGTGAAAAAGACGCTATACTGGATCTGCACATACTTACTGACAATATCCATAAATGGCTTGTTTTTGGTAATCGGCGAAGATTACCATATTGATATTCGGGCGCATGGTAAACATCAGTACTCCAGTGCATTTCGCCGTCTGATTCAGAATAAATATGCTTTTGTACCCTTTCTTTAAAATGTAAAGTGGACGTTCCGGCACGAATCTCCGCAATTACTTGTTCGGATTTTACATATTGATCATTTTGCACTAGAATCAAGCTTTTTGAGGGAATATTCACACTATATAGAATATCTTGACTCTGAATAGTTACATGCAAGTCTATATAACATAGAAAAGCAGGCTGCCCATGACGGGTACGTGTGGGGTGAACCAAATTCTCATTGAATTTTATTTTTCCATTCGAAGGGGATCGTACAAGGTCGGCAGTACCCCCTGTGAATACTCCGCCAGTATGAAAAGTTCTTAATGTTAGTTGAGTCCCTGGCTCCCCAATTGATTGACCTGCAATAATACCTACGGCTTCTCCCAATTCGACCAGATCACTATGAGTAGGACTCCGGCCATAGCATAATTGACAGATCCAAGAAGTGCTTCGGCAAGTAAAGGGGGTTCTAATATATATTGGTTGTGCTCGAAATGGTTGTGCTCGAAAGGCAGTTATGAATCGATTGACTAATCCAATTCCAATATCTTGATTTCGCGCGGCAATGCATCGTGAACCGATATATATATCGTCTGCTAATACACGACCAATTAGTGTTTGGACAAAAAGTTTTTCCGTCATCCCATTTTGAGGACTTACAGAAATACCTCGGATAGTACCACGAATCTCTTCTACGCACAATAATATGTTGAACTACTTCAACAAGTCTACGTGTAAGATATCCAGCATCTGCTGTTCGCACAGCAGTATCTACAACCCCTTTGCGGGCTCCATAGCAGGAAATTATATATTCTGTCAAAGAAAGTCCCTCGCGTAAATTGCTTTGAATAGGTAAATCAATCATTTGTCCTTGAGGGTCCGACATTAATCCTCTCATACCTACTAATTGGTGTACTTGAGATGCATTTCCTCTGGCTCCTGAAAAAGACATTAGATAGACTGGATTAGAAGGATCCGTTATCCGAAAATTTGAATTCATTTCTTGTTTCAAATATTCACTTGTCGCATACCATATCTCAACAGATTGGCGTAATTTTTCTACCGCGTGTACAGCCCCATAATAATAGTGTTTCTCCAAAAGAAAACTCTGTTGTTCCGCGTCTTGGACTAACCATCCCTTAGAGGGTATTGTTAAAAGATCCTCGATTCCTAACGAAATCGATGTAGTAGTGGCTTGATGGAAGCCCAGAGTCTTTAGTTGATCCAGTATATGGGATGTATATCCCATTCCAAAATGATCTATTAATCTGCTAATAAGTCGTTTCATACCAGTTCCGTCTATCTCTTTATTATGAAAGACCAGATTGGCCCGTTCCGCCATACATAAGTACCCCCTTTTCGGCTGAGTAGGATTCGACAATTGCTGAGTAGGATTCGACAATGGGCCTGAGTCAGTGATTCGAAAATTTAATTAACTTAATTGCCTCAATCTCAATCTGGATTCGCGTGGCAAATAATGATGATACTAGGGAAATCGGAATGCCCCCCGAAAGGGGAGGGGCATCGCCGAATCTAACTTTCTTGTTTAGGTAGTGTATGAATAGGCCTGACTAAATCCTTGTATGGCTTCCTCTATTTCTCTATAAAAAGAAATATGACCAAGAGTGGTTCGAATGTATATCGAACGAATTTCTTTTTTTCTATTTCCCATTATTAGATAGTGGGCATAAATCTCATGATAAGTCCCCAAAGATTCATATTGAACTTCAATCGGAACTTCTCTTGACCCAATGACGCGTTGATCCAGGTTCCATCGTAGCCACAAGGGACTATCTAAACTGATTAGTTTTTGTCTATAAGCTCCCAGTGCATCATAAGAACTAGAAAAATGGGGTTCTTTATCTTTCCTATATTTAAAATTATTATTATTATTGTAATTTACTTTTAGATTTGGGTAGTTTCTGCAACTATTATATCTATTTGCACAAATACCTCGACGCTTTCCAATCGTTAATACATAAAGCCCGATAAGCATGTCTTGGGTTGGTACGCAAATAGGATCCCCAATAGCGGGAGATAAGAGATTCATATGAGAAAACATAAGTAAACGGGCTTCTGCCTGAGCTTCCAAGGATAAAGGTAGATGAACAGCCATTTGATCTCCATCAAAGTCCGCATTGAAACCCTTACACACTAATGGGTGTAAAGAAATAGTACGCCCCTCTACTAAAGTGGGTTGAAAGGCCTGTATGCCTAATCTATGCAGGGTAGGTGCTCTATTTAACAGTACAGGATGTCCCCGCATAACTTCTTGAAGTATTTCCCATACAATGGGTTCTTTTTCCCAAATTTTCCTTTTAGCAATCCTTACATTAGAAGTGGCGCGTTTCGTGATTAAATCGCGAATTACAAATAGCTGAAAAAGCTTTATTGCTATCTCTAGAGGTAATCCACATTGATGTAATGAAAGCGAAGGACCCACAACAATGACAGAACGCCCCGAGTAATCGACCCGTTTCCCAAGCAGAGTCTCGCGAAACCTTCCCTCTTTACCTTCAATTACATCTGAAAGTGATTTGTATACTTTATTGTGACCATCCCTCGTCGGTTGCCCGCGGGACCCACTATCAAGAAGTGTATCCACGGCTTCTTGTACCAATTTTTCCTGGCACATTACTAAATCTGCTGGCGCTAATTCACTTCTTTTTAATAGATAGGCAAGATTGTTGTTCCGACGGATAACTCTCTTATAAAGTTCATTAATGTCTGAAGTCACTACTTTATCTCCAGACCTATAAACAATAGGTCTCAATTCGGGAGGAAGAACCGGTAATAAGCACAAAACCATCCATTCTGGTTCTACATTTGTTTGAATAAAATGTTTCGCCAATTGCATGCGTCTAATCAAAAAAACTTTTCTTATTCGTCTTTTTCTATCTTCCCACTCATCTCCACTATACCCCTCGTCTTCTAATTCCTTCCATTCGACCAAAGAATTCTCTATAATAATTCGCAAATCCAAATCTGCTAATTGTTCTCTAATAGCACCTGCTCCTGTCGCAATTTCCCGATTTCGAAATGTTGCAAAGCCTGGGGTAGAAAAAAAGGGAGAAATGCTGTGGTTACAGGATGCAATTTCCTCTTCGAATAAACCTCGTAATCGTAAAAAAGTGGGTTTTTTAGTGCTGGGCCTAGCAAAAGAGAAATCGCCGTATACTAGGCCCTCCAACTTCTTAAGAGGTTTATCTAAAAGATTCGCGATATAACTAGGAAGACCTTTCAAATACCACACATGAGTCACGGGACATGCGAGTTTGATGTATCCCATTTGATATCTTCGTATCCGAGAATCCACAAATTCGACCCCGCATTTTTGGCAAAATCTTTCGTCTTCGTTTTCAGCTCCGCTCGCTCGAGAATTGCCACAAGCGCAAATCCCGCTTTTTATGGGTCCAAAGATTCTTTCGCAAAACAATCCATCTTTTTCTGGTTTATCGGTTTTATAATGAAAAGTAGAGGGCCTTGTGACTTCGCCAACGACTTCTCCATTAGGTAGGTTTTTGTTAGCCCAAGCCTTTATTTGTTGAGGGGAAACGAGTCCAATTTGAAGTTGTTGATGTTTATATTGGTCAATCATAAAATAGAAATAAGAAAAGAATTTATATTTATTCCGATCAAACTTCCTCCCTATTAACCTGGAAGTTCTTTTCAGATACAAGGAAATGATTCAGTTCTAGAGCCAAAGATCGTAGTTCTCGAACGAGCACTCGAAAAGATTCTGGAGGATCCTCATGATTAGGTATTCTTTTTCCCCAGATCGTAGCATTAAGTATTTCTTGGCGAGCTATAAGATGGTCAGATTTATAAGTAAGTATCTCTTGTAAAATATGAGCAACACCAAATCCTTCTAAAGCCCAAACTTCCATTTCTCCTACTCGTTGTCCCCCTTGCTTGGCTCTTCCTCTAACCGGTTGTTGTGTAACAAGTGAGTAGGGCCCAGTAGAACGCCCATGAATTTTCTCATCAACTTGATGAATTAATTTTAAGATATAGGACTTCCCTATTAGAACAGGTTGCTCAAAGGGGTCGCCTGTTCTTCCATCAAATATTCTGCTTTTTCCCGGGTACTCGGGTTCAAATACCCATGGATTTTTTGTTTCTTTACTGGCTTCATATAATTCTGAAAACACAAGTTTTCTTGAAGCCTCTTGCTCATATCTCTCATCAAAGGGTGCTATTCTATAATGTTTCTTTAGCAGATCCCCCGCTAATCCGAGCGAGCTTTCAAATATTTGTCCCACATTCATTCGGGAGGGTACTCCTAAGGGATTGAAGACCATATCAACGGGTGTTCCATCTTGCAAATAGGGCATATCTTGCCTAGGCAAAATTTTGGAAATGATCCCTTTATTCCCATGTCTTCCGGCTACTTTATCCCCAACTTTGATTTCACGTTTCTGTAAAATATATACACGAACCATTATGTCGAGCGGGTCCCTTTGGATCCATTTCACATCGATAACGCGCCCTCTTCCACCTATAGGTAATTTCAGAGAAGTTTCTTTTGAAGTGGAAACCTCAAGGCCAAATATGGCCCGTAATAATCCAGCTTCCGCGATATAAGATGATTCGCTCGCTATCTGAGGCGTTAATTTACCTACTAAAATATCACCAGTTTCTACCCAGGATCCCAACCTAACAACTCCATTTCTGTCCAAATTGCGGAGTAAATGTTCTTCTAGATGTGGTATTTCTTTAGTGATTTTTTCAGCGGAGCCCTGGCTTGTCGTATCCGTCTGAATTTCATATTTCCGGATGTGAAAAGAGGTATAAATATCTTCATATACCAAACGTTCGCTAATTAGTACTGCGTCTTCAAAATTGTAACCTTCCCATGGCATATAAGCTACTAATACGTTTTTTCCTAAAGCAAGTTCGCCCCCAATTGTAGCAGCTCCTTCTGCTAAAATTTGTCCTTTTTTAATGGATTTACCCCGTGGAACCCGGGGTTTTTGGTGCATACAAGTATTTTTGTTAGAGCGACGGTGGTTAACTAAAGGAATACTTATAGTCTTCCCACTACTTGATAAAAGTATCTTATGACTATCAGTAGAAATGATCTTTCCCTCGCGTTCGGCTATAATGGAAACCCTCGAATCTAGAGCTGTTTGGCGTTCCAATCCAGTTCCAACAATGCATTTCTCGGACCGAGAAAGCGGAACTGCTTGGCGCTGCATATTAGAACTCATTAAAGCCCGATTCGCATCATTGTGCTCAATAAAAGGAATGAGAGAACCCCCAATAGAAAAATATTGGAAAGGAAAAATACTTCTAACATGAATCTGTTCCCATGCAATAGTCAAGAATTCTTGACGGTATCTAGCCGGAACAACCTGTTCTTCCTGAATACCTTGATTCAAGGACAAAGAATTTCCTGCTGCTATCATATAATATTCATCTCTATTTGGTGATAGATAAACCACCTGTCTCTCTTTTTTTTCTTTTGCTTTCTCAGCAGATATTTCATAAAACGGACTCTCTATGGATCCCCACAAGTGATCAATTCTCGCATGAATTGTTAAGGATCCAGTAAGTCCAACATTGATTCCTTCAGACGTGTCAATTGGACAAATACGCCCATAGTGACTCGGATGAATATCTCGGCTCCGAAAACTTGCGGTTCTCCCCGTCAACCCTCCAGGACCTAAACAACTCACTTTTCGCCCATGAACAGTTTGTGTCAATGGATTCGTTTGATCAAAAACTTGAGATAACGGGTATGTGCCAAAAAAGGTCTCATAAGTAGTTATTAATAAAATTGAAGTTGAAGTTGGAGTTACCAAAGTTTGGGGAGTCGGTTTCGATTGACGTATGAATACTCTACGAATAGTTTTTTGAACTGCATGTTGTAAACGACCAAGAGCCAATCCGAATTGATCTTGTAACAGATCCGCAACCGAACGAATACGTTTATTTTTCAAGTGATTCATATCGTCATCGTCAAGTATACCCGTTCCAAATTTCATTCCAATCAAATGATCCGTAGCGGCCAATACATCTCGTGGTAACAAGAATGTATTGTTCTGAGGAATATCAAGATTAAGTCTCCGATTCATATTTCGTCGACCAATCCTTCCTAATTCACATTTTTGTTGAAAAAATTTCTTTTGTAATTCCTCGCATAAGGACTCCGAAAATACCAGGTCCCCACCTACACAAGCAAATTGTTGATAAAACTCCAAAATAGCTTTTTCTTTTGACTCAATCCTCTTCTTCTCTTTAGCATTCGGGAAAGACAAGAAAATTTCAGGGTAGGAAACATTATCCAGAATTTCTCTTAGATTCGAACCCATAGCTGATGATAGAACTAGAATAGATATCTTTTGTTTTCTACTCACGCGAGCCCATATCCTTTCTTTTTTATCAATTGCTAATTCCGATCTCCCCCCCCAATCTGATATTATAGTGCCAGTGTAGATAGAAATTCCCTTATGATCTAATTCCGAGCGGTAGTAAATACCAGGACTTAGCAATATTTGATTGATCACAATTCGGTATATTCCATTTATAATAAAGGTTCCTAAGGAATTCATTATAGGAATGTTTCCGATAGAAATGGTTTGCTTTTGCACATCGAAACCAAAAATTAATCTCGCAGATACATATAATTCGGAAGAATAGGTGAGTGATTCATACACAGCATCTCTTTCTTTTATCGAGGGTTCTAGCAGTTGATATCCTTTCGCAAATAATTGAAATGCAATTTCGTGATCTGGATCTTTAATTGTTGGAAACTTGTCAAGTTCTTCTGCCAAGGCTTGATTAATGAACCTACAAAATCCCTCGAATTGGATCTGACTAAATCCGGGTATTGTGGACATTCCCTCGTTTCCATTCCGGAGCATCTTAATCTTAAGTTTCCTGTTTATCAAAGAAAAATTCCATTATCAGCTCACTCTTCATCAATCCCTATGGATCGATCTAGCAATCATGGAATCTATATTCTGTTTACTGAATCACATGAAATTCTAGGGAACTCCACATACGTATTTCATATATGTATTTCATACATATGAATAGAGACCATTTGGACGAAAGTTCGAGTTTGCCAGGGGTACAAATGAAATGAAAATGAATTGATAAAACATTCCTACAAAAAAAATTCTGCCACTTATACTTTATGTTATGATATTCTAATCAGATTGGATGGCAAAGATTTCTCATTTTATCTCCTTTCTATGAATGTAATAAAGCCGTAATATAATATACTAGAAAGTTTGACTTTACTTCGATTTAGAATAGCGTGCTTACTTTAATTTCTCAAAATAATTTGAGGGTTCTTTTTTATTTCGGATCGGAGTAGTATAATTGCTAGAAAATTCAGTATTTCATTGTGGAATTCTAAAATAAAGTAAGTCCCTTTTTTAAGTACATGCCAATCTAGTTATCCACCTCTCCCCATATCCATGCTTTTCTTTTATCGTAATTTCACTTGGGTACGCCAAGATAGTCAGGTTATACTCTATATCAGAGCAAATTTCCTTTTTTTATTCAAGATATTTAATTTAATACTTTGAAAAATTAAAGCATGATTCCCCATAGAGATATGTACATAAAGGGGATCTTTGGATAATAATGCTGTTCGGACCTAAAGTTTACCTATACACGGATTAAGCATAAAGCCATAATATTTTATTATGCCATTGAAGGGGGGGGAGATAATACCGATTTAAGAGTAGTTCACTACTGCAATAAAAAAAAGAGAATTCTAGTTAACGGTTCCAATTTATTCTGAATTTTGCAGCCTGTGAATAGAAATCCACTTTTTCTTCTTTTTCATCTCAATAGAAAGAAATGGGAAGTTTTATTGTGTTAACAATGTATGTTTTAAGATAGAATCTATCGAGGAGAATAATAGAAACTGGATCAAAAAAAGCAGGAATAGATTTTTTGAAAAAGATTGGAAAAAAGTAAGTAGAATTATATTCAAAATAAAAGGGGCTTTTCGTAAGAAAACGTGGATGAATACTTGCTGTTTTCTAGATTTTTGATCGGATTTTTTGGCGGCATGGCCAAGCGGTAAGGCAGGGGACTGCAAATCCTTTATCCCCAGTTCAAATCTGGGTGCCGCCTGATCAATAAAATACTTAGGTTTTTTTTATAGTGCTGATCGAATTCGATAAATTTTTACTTCGCATAAGTTCGGGCAAGAGAGTAACTGGGCCTGCCGATACTGGGTTTAGAGAAACCATACCATAGTTCTATCCTCAAACTAGGGTTAGGGTTTGTTTTGACGGTAGTGGCCAAAATGGTTATCAATAGGGGTGAGGTAGTGTTTCCTTATTCTTTTATTATATGAATTTGAATTGGTTCTTAATTGAGATTCGATTTGATAATTTTAAAATACGAGGATAAGATGTCAGAAATCTTGGTATCCAAAGAAAGGTCCCTAAGGGGCATTCTTTTTTTTTTTCAATCTAAGATTCAAGAAGGGACTCCACGAAAGAATATCAAGACTTACTAATTATTATACATTTTTTTATCGTACATCTTATGTTACCTACATACACTAAAGTAAGGACTACTTAATTCTAACGAGAATCAGATTAAATAGGTCGATCAAAAATCAATTTAGGAGTTGTATTATGGATAAAATCTCTTCATTCTTTCATAGAATGATACAAAGCAAGGCTGCAGGGTTTAGGTCAAAAATAAACATTAGGTAAGGTAGGTATCCAATAAATATTTATCTATCGATAATTTTATGGTATATTCGGGCGTCCTTTGCTTAAAAAAAAAAAAAAGAGTAACAAAAGGAATAAAAAATCTTCCTATTCCCGCTTCTTCTATTCAGGACATCATTCCCGTACTCTTTCTTTTTTAAGGAAAAAAGGGCTATAGTATCTCGTATTTTTAATGCTCTCTAATTCTACCAGAATTCCTATAAGAATTTGTTAGGAGTAAATTCCTTGAACTGATTGATCCATGGCCTTAGGGCGGAATCCCTTTTTGACTCTGTACCCTTGATTCCACTATGATTATTGATCAATAGTAGAATAATCCCTTCATAGAAATAGGAGACATAATTTAGATGGATATAGTAAGTCTCGCTTGGGCTGCTTTAATGGTAGTCTTTACATTTTCTCTTTCACTAGTAGTATGGGGAAGGAGTGGACTCTAGGGATACTACTAATTGATTAAGTAATCAAATTGTTGTATCAATTCTTTTCTTTAATGGATCATTTTGCATTAATCATTTTGTCAAACGTTATTCTTTAATCTTTTTCTTTAGTTTTGTTTCACTCCTGTAAGAAACTCTTGTATTGTAAGTTGTAATGTAAGAAAGAGCCATTATACCAATTCAGAATTTCTACTAGAAATGACGAATGGTTAAAAAAAGTTCTATACATAAGAAAATTAGACTTTCTTCCACGGAACTATTCACGGCATATCACACATTTTCCATTTCCTTTTACTTTTTACTATAGTCTATTCTTCATATTATTTTTCTTTCCTTCCATGGATTCTTTGGTCAAGAATTGTCTTAGATTTTTTTATTTTGACCTGATTGAAATTAAGTGGATGCAATGAAAAAAGAAATTGAATTAGACTACTTAACTATTTCAATCTACTAATCTATTCTATGTAGATTCAAAGATAATATAATAGAAAGAATCTAAAGTGTCGTAGAAAAAACTATATGTAGTTCTTTCTACCACACTTTAAGATTCCAACCAGATCCTTTCATTTAAGACTTGGATTTTTTTTATTTAATCCCTTTTTAATTTCTTCAATGATTAATTGGAATTCCAATTAATTATTTTGGCTGACTGTTTTTACATAAATAATAAGTAAAAAAGAAGTAGGAACTAGAATGAACAGTGCAGTAGCAATAAATGCGAGAATATTGACTTCCATAACCTCTTTATTTTTTATTTTCACAATAACTCGGGATGTAATCCCATGGAGAGGAAAAAGGGGTATCTTGTAAATTCAAGGGTAGGGCTTGCATTCTGATAATACTGAATCAATTCAATATTATGAATATCGGATCTATCAAATCAATTCATGGATGAGAGTTATATTTCACGGATGAGAGTTATATAGTATAACATAGGAAGATCCTCTATCCACACTAAGACCAAAATGGGTTTTTTGATTGGATTAGGAATTCCCTCTTTTTTAATCCTTTTCTACTTTTTCTTTTCTATATCTCTAACCCACGAGCTTTCTTAATCTTATACTTTCTTAATCTTATACAATTTCCCTTCCTTTTTCTTATAGTTATACATACAATTATGTATGTATTATATGACCAACTTTCACTTTCTATGGGTCACATAGACATCCAAATAAGCAGTAGAAGTGAGATGGGGAAAAGAGGTCTGAAATAAAAAGGGAATACGATTTATGTATGGATTCCGGTAAAATACCGGTACTCTATTCCATAAGAGTGGAATAGGAAATTAAGATGAGGATGGTATCATCATAAAGAAAGATAGAGTAATATAATATCCTAAATTCTACTAATCCACATATCGTATGTGTGTCTTTCTTTATCGATTGGGAGTAGTGAAAAAAAAATTCCTATATGCCCTCCCTCCCTCTTTAATGAGAGATGCAAAATAAAAAAGTGAAGTAAGGGTGCCCTGTGGGTATTTGATCTTGCTCCCTGCCCCTTTTTTTCATGGAAAAAGGAAATATCAATTTCTCCATTCATTGAACCCTAGTTCGGGACTGACGGGGCTCGAACCCGCAGCTTCCGCCTTGACAGGGCGGTGCTCTGACCAATTGAACTACAATCCCCGCGGGGTGTATGGCATACCCATTCTTAAATAGAACCATAAGAAGATTCGATTCGTCTTTCGTACTCTAAGAAATAGACGAATCATATACTACATACCCACATATTATATTATACGTGGGTATAGTGAGAGTGACATAACTAGTATGTCGTGATTTTTTATCACTAAAAATGGATAATAATCCAGCCTTCAATAAGAAAAACTCTTTTGTTTGTAAGAAAGGAATGAGAGAGATATGGATTAGAAAAAAAAATTTCCCTTTTTTCTTTATCTTTTATTTCTATAGATCAGACATTTTATTTTATGGAAGAAAAACAAAAGGATTTAGTTCATACTCACGAAGCCCTAGATTTTTGGTTTGGGCCGAGCTGGATTTGAACCAGCGTAGACATTGTCAACGAATTTACAGTCCGTCCCCATTAACCACTCGGGCATCGACCCAGGAAGAATTTATTCTAGGGTTTTTGCTAATCTATGATTAACCTCCTTTCATAATACTCCCTACCCCCAGGGGAAGTCGAATCCCCGCTGCCTCCTTGAAAGAGAGATGTCCTGAACCACTAGACGATAGGGGCATCACTAGACGATAGGGCCATATACAACCGCTCGTGATTATACTATAATCATAGTATGAGCAGTTTTTTGGAATTGTCAATATACTCGAAAAGTATAAATAGATCCAAAGCAAAGAGTTTTTCCAACTTTTCTGTTATGTTTTCATCTAGGATTTTTTTTAGTTGATCGTTATAGATTAATTCTCCGTGCTTCATTTAGTGTTCATACCAAAAATGCATCCATCCCGCACTAAGTCATAAAATTCTCTAAAAATATAGAGAAAGTTTCAAAAACAAAGAAAAAAAGTGAATCAATTTAGTAGAAAAGTACTCTATCAGATTCGAACCAACGACTTACGTCTTAGCACGAGATTACTCTACCACTAATTTAAAAAGCCCTTTATCGGATTTGAACCGATGACTTATGCCTTACCATGGCATTACTCTACCACTGAGTTAAAAGGGCTTTTTATTTAATTCAAAAATTAGCCACTTGGATTTCCCATTATGGGTCTACTGCATAATGTACATATTATATATATAATATATAGAGATAGAGAGAGAGACATTATGTAGAGATTGTATATGTATATATCGATATCTTGAGAGCTCAAAATAAAATTAATAAAAAAAAACATACCCTACATAACATATCCAACTCTTCTTGGTTCAGGGTTTTCCGTTTCCGAAGACTAGTAAAATAGGCGGATTCTGGAACCCCAAGGATTCAACGGTATATGGATATGGAAAATATAAGATTTCCGATCCTAGCGGGAAAAGGCGGGGAACAGATACCCAATAGGATATAGGATCCTTGGGAGGAACTTTTGGTAATGGCCTTGATCCTCTATGCTATTTTTTATGTGTTCTTAGTTCTATTGAACTTTTTGCATTCTTTTAAACAAGAATCTAATAAACTAGAATTGAGTCAGTGGAAAAAAGGAGAGAGAGGAAAGTGTTAAATGGAGAGAGTCGACTAATCAGAGACTTTTAGGATCTTCTTTACATCAGGTAAATCTGTCGGCCCTGTCCGTTTTTTTCTTTAAGTTACGACTCTTTGCTGCTTACTTCTATCAAGCCATAGGGAAAGTCTATGATGAATTTGGAAAACTCATCTCACTCTTACTCTATGGCTCGGACTTAATGGGGGAAGAAAACATCTTCCATAATTTCTTTTTTGTTCAATTCTGGACAAAAAAGAAAAGGAAAAAAGGAATTTATAGGGACAGTGTTACCCCCTATATCCCCTAGTTTATATTGTAGGAATAATAAAACAATTTAGCAGTCTGACACACTTACGTCCTTGCAAAGTAAATAATTATTATTGTAGTCGTAACCGTAGAATAGGATCCTAATCAAAATAAATACATTTGGTTCAGGCGCTATTAGCATGGTAAGAAAAGATTTTTTTTACAGACCAGAGGGGCTATCTAAATCCTAAAGTAAAGGCGAGCGATCGAAGTAGAAGTACCAACGGCTCAGTGTCATGAACCTTCTCCATCTGATTCAATAAGGGGGAATTAGCCTTCTTGTCAAATGGCTATCCTTGACAAAGGGTACCATTTATACCATAATCTACAATGTAGCGGGTATAGTTTAGTGGTAAAAGTGTGATTCGTTCTATTAATAACTGAATTTGAAATGATATACTTAAGGCATCCTTAAGTTTTTTATTTTTATATTCCGATGAAAACTTTAGTTCTTATAAAGGATTAAATCCTTTTCCTCTCAATAGCATATTGAGGAAGAATATACATTCTGGCGATTTGTATCCAAAGACTAATTTAAATTGCATCCAAAATAAAAATAGGATTATGAGTACAGAGTCGCGAAGCATAATTTTGCATTGGATTAAGTATTCCAATTTTGAAAATATGAGTAAAGGATCTATGGATGAAGATACAAAAAAGTTGATTTCCAATCGTAACTAAATCTTCTTAAAATAAGGAATAAGGAAGCCAAATAGCTAAAAAACGATAGTTTTGGTTTACTAGAACCATCCGCATATTGTTTCAGCTCGGTGGAAACCCAATTCTTTTCCTCAGGATCTCTTGAATGAAATTAGGGAACGAAGTAAGTAGATTAGATGAATTTAGATAGAATTTCTATCTCCTACTCTATAAGGATCATCTAGAAAGCGGAGAGCTTTGGTTCCATTCAAATAGAAAAGCTGACATAGATGTTAAGTGGTGAGAATATCCATAAAGGAGCCGAATGAAATCAAAATTTCATGTTCGGTTTTGAATTAGAGACGTTAAAAATAATCAACCAACGTCGACTATAACCCCTAGCCTTCCAAGCTAACGATGCGGGTTCGATTCCCGCTACCCGCTCCATTCTGTATAAAAGGAGTATTCTATTTGTCTAGACATGTTAGAGGCTTGTATTCAAGCCTTTTTTGTCCACCAGTTTCTGGTACTCCAGAGCGGAGTAGAGCAGTTTGGTAGCTCACGAGGCTCATAACCTTGAGGTCACGGGTTCGATTCCCGTCTCCGCACTTAGCAGTCTGTATAAAAGGACTATTCTATTTCTCTAGATATGTATGGTAGAGGGGCGTATCCAACCCTTTTTTATTCATTAGTTCCCGGCCCTAGAGGGCAAAATTGAGCAGTTTGCGAAGTCACTTGCCTTCAAAAAAAGAAGGCGCAAGGCCTCTCCCTACCCTGCAGAAAATAAAAATGAAACGAAAGGGACAGTCTACCTCTCCCTTCCCTTTAAAAAAAGTTTGCCCGTTGTTTGTCTCAGTTAATACCCAATTTTTGGAGCTCTGTTGGCGAGTTCTATTTCTGCCTCTGGAGCGCCCTCTTTTTTTGAGTGGGATGCAAAGGAAGGGTAAGATAGTAAGGGATACGGCACTAGACTAACACCTAATTAATACTTAATTTAATATAAGTAGTTAAACAGTTAACTAGAC
The DNA here is from genome assembly GCF_056163025.1 of Triticum urartu. Lineage (NCBI taxonomy): Eukaryota > Viridiplantae > Streptophyta > Magnoliopsida > Poales > Poaceae > Triticum > Triticum urartu. The sequence continues at coordinate 4,049 of NW_028261131.1, read as the reverse complement.
TAAACTTTTTATCATAGTACTTTGATAAATTAAGCGGGCGAGCGGCGGGAATCGAACCCGTATCTTCTCCTTGGCAAGGAGATATTTTACCATTGAACTACGCTCGCTACGGTATATATTTTATAGCGTATATCCGCCTGGGTCGACCTTCTATGTCTGGGTCGACCGTTTCATTTCATTTTCTATTATATTAGAGTTTTCCTTTTTTTATTATCTGTCAATGAATATTCTAATGGGAATGGAATTTCATAATACTGAAAGAGAAGAGCTAGCAATTCGGAACGCAAATTGCGTTTTAATACGTCTCACTATTCTAATTTTTTAGAAGAAATGGCCTTTATTATTTCTTTTTTATGGGGTTAATAAATATTAACCAAATTTCATTTAAGAAATGAGAGAATTCAGAATAGCTACGAGAAAGACTAGTCCAATCCATAATGATGTACCGGAAAATACAACATTTTTATTATTTGACCAACCATCAGGAGAAGCAAATACAAGGGGTACACTAATTACTAAGACTGAGGAAGTCGCAATTAATGCAAAAACAGCTAATTGGAAAGCAATAGTCATATTTCTAATCCTCCAAGCTACCATCAAATAAAGTTGACTACATATTTGATCCCTCACTTAAACCAAAATTGTAAAAAAATACAAGAAGTAGGAGGGGTTTAATCATGAATCCATTGATTCTTCTCTTTAATTCAAATTTATTACTTAAACCGCTTTTTTATTTGGATATGGGGGTGAGAAGAGATTATTTACTCTTTATTTCACAAGCGGGTATAGCGGATCCTGTATCCGTGTATACAGTATACAGAGATATATCGAAAAGGAACTTGTATCTGATATCTTTCTAGAGGCTAATAAATCTTTTTATTTTTTATATGGCTATGTTCTATTTGTAGGAGTAAAATAAGGATTAGGCTGTGGAGAGATGGCTGAGTGGTTGATAGCTCCGGTCTTGAAAACCGGTATAGTTCTAGGAACTATCGAGGGTTCGAATCCCTCTCTCTCCTTTTGCTTATTGAATACGTTTGTTTCTTTCATTTTTATTTATTTTTTTTTTCTGTCCCTTATCTTTCTTTCATAAAAAGGAATGAATGGCTCGGCTAGATGGAATAACCGAGCCAGAACAGAAAAAAAGTAGAACAGGTATAAATAAGAAAATCTTAGTTAAGAGGGTTCATGTAAAGAACAGGTTCCAAATCACGATCGATTCCCTTTTCAAAACCTGCTGCAGCAGCTCGGGCTCTTCCTGCATGCCATAAATGGCCCACAAAAAAGAAGAATCCTAGAACAAAATGAGAAGTTGATAACCAACTTCTAGGAGAGACATAATTAACTGCATTGATCTCGGTAGCTACGCCACCCACGGAATTTAAAGAGCCTAAAGGAGCGTGGGTCATATATTCTGCTGAGCGTCGTTCTTGCCAAGGTTGTATGTCTTTTTTCAACCTACTCAAGTCCAAACCGTTGGGGCCCCTTAGAGGTTCTAACCATGGAGCACGAAGGTCCCAAAAACGCATAGTTTCCCCTCCAAAGATAACCTCCCCAGTTGGGGAACGCATTAGATATTTACCTAAACCTGTGGGTCCTTGAGCGGATCCCACATTAGCTCCAAGACGCTGGTCTCTAACTAGAAAAGTAAATGCTTGAGCTTGAGAAGCTTCTGGCCCGGTGGGTCCATAAAACTCACTCGGATAAGCTGTATTATTGAACCATACAAAACAACAAGCGATAAAACCAAAGACAGATAAAGCAGCTAAACTATAAGACAAGTAAGCTTCTCCAGACCATACAAATGCACGGCGAGCCCATGCGAAGGGTTTGGTTAAAATATGCCAAATTCCGCCAAATACACAAATAAAACCCAACCATACATGCCCACCAATTATATCTTCTAAATCATCTACACTAACAATCCACCCTTCTCCACCAAAAGGAGATTTTAGTAAATAACCAAATATAACACTGGGACTAAGGGTCAAATTGGTAATTTTTCTTACATCTCCCCCCCCAGGGGCCCAGGTATCATATACACCGCCAAAATAAAGAGCCTTGAGTACTAGAAGAAAAGCACCTAGACCTAACAAAATTAAGTGAATACCCAAAATTGTAGTCATTTTATTTCTATCTTTCCAGACATAACCAAAGAATGGAAAAGATTCCTCAAGAGTCTCGGGTCCCAGAAGCGCGTGATAAATGCCACCGAAGCCTAAGACTGCGGAGGAAATTAGGTGAAGTACGCCAGATACAAAGTACGGAAAAGTATCTAGAACTTCCCCCCCTGGCCCTACTCCCCAACCTAGAGTAGCTAAGTGTGGAAGTAAAATCAACCCTTGTTCATACATGGGCTTTTCTGGTACGAAATGGGCCACTTCAAATAGGTTCATTGCTCCGGCCCAGAATACGATTAATCCGGCATGAGCTACATGAGCTCCAAGCAGTTTACCGGACAAATTGATAAGTCTGGCATTCCCAGCCCACCAAGCAAAGCCGGTGGTTTCTTGGTCACGACCAGCTAAAACGAAAGTTCCATTAAAGAGCGTTTCCACGTGGTAGAACCTCCTCAGGGAATATAAGATTTTCATGAGGCTGATCCTGAGCTGCCATCCACGCACGAATACCCTCGTTTAAAAGAATATTTTTGGTGTAGAAAGTCTCAAATTCAGGATCTTCCGCTGCACGGATTTCCTGGGAAACAAAGTCATAGGCACGTAAGTTCAGAGCCAAGCCAACTACGCCAATAGCACTCATCCATAAACCGGTGACGGGTACAAATAGCATAAAGAAATGTAACCAACGTTTATTGGAAAAAGCAACACCAAAGATTTGGGACCAAAAGCGGTTAGCAGTGACCATTGAATAAGTTTCTTCAGCTTGAGTTGGGTTAAAAGCACGGAAGGTATTTGCACCATCACCGTCCTCAAATAGAGTGTTTTCTACGGTCGCTCCATGAATAGCGCATAGCAGAGCCGCACCTAATACTCCGGCAACTCCCATCATATGAAATGGGTTCAACGTCCAATTATGAAATCCTTGGAAGAAAAGGATGAATCGAAATATCGCTGCTACGCCAAAACTCGGCGCAAAGAACCAACCAGATTGCCCCAGTGGATAAATAAGGAATACAGAAACAAAAACAGCAATTGGACCAGAGAATGAGATTGCATTATAAGGCCGCAATTGAACAGACCGAGCAAGTTCAAATTGGCGTAACATGAAACCTATTAGTGCAAAAGCCCCGTGGAGAGCTACAAAAGTCCATAGACCGCCTAATTGACACCAACGAGTAAAATCTCCTTGTGCTTCGGGCCCCCATAGTAGCAACAAAGAGTGTGCTAAACTATTGGCAGGGGTAGAAACTGCTGCGGTTAAGAAATTACAACCTTCCAAATAGGAACTAGCCAATCCATGGGTATACCAAGAAGTTACAAAAGTTGTCCCTGTAAACCAACCCCCTAAAGCGAAATAAGCACAAGGAAAGAGCAATAGGCCAGACCATCCTACAAAAACGAAACGGTCCCTTCGTAACCAGTCATCCATAGTATCAAATAGATCATTTTCTTCTTTAGGAATTCTACCAAGGGCTATAGTCATAGTGATCCTCCTATTCAATTACTTCAACCATTTCCGAGCACCTCATATCACTTTCCAAGGCATATGATAGTTTTATTATCTGTGGACGATTTCTTTCTCGTTCAATGCCCTTTTTCAATGGTCTCGAAGAGAGAAATTTCCCATTTTTATCTATGGAGTCACAGTCACAACCGAGGTCGTGGTAAATCCATGAATTTGATTCGATTTGTTTTTCTTATACTATTTATTTGTTTTTCTTATACTATAGAAATAGAAATAAATTGTTTTTCTTATACTATAGAAAGAAATAAACCTTTGAATTCAGCATTATTCCAAGACTCCTATTTCAAAGTCTATCTTTTAAGGGAAAAATGCAAATAAAAGTAACCCTTCTTTTCCCATTCCCTCTCTATTGCATGGGTGGAAGAACTAAAATAATAGAGGATTCTGAAAAAAAAAAATGGACC
>NW_028261130.1:0-17500 GCF_056163025.1 Triticum urartu | reverse complement strand
GTAAAAACCCCTAGTATATGAAAGAATGAAAAGGTGCTTTCGTTCTTGTGGAATAAGAAGCCCTCGTACCTTAATGAAAGGAAAATCGTAATTTTTCGTTAGGTATTTGACCAAATAGGATCGTCCAGTTCCTACAGAACCTATCACTAAAATACCCGATAGGGCTAAGCGGAACGAAAAGGGTTTTCCATGAGATGGTAAATGAAAACGATTAGTCCCACACGAGGTTTGGGAATAAGTGATTGTCTGATAATGAGCAAGGAATATACGTCTTTCTGCTAAAGAGGATCTATTAAACTCATAATTCATTAGATCCTTGTTATCAATGCCAACTAGGTATCATAAGTAAATGGATCCCGGTTGTTCAATCCTTTGATAACCAAGGTCATTCTTTGCTAAAGAGAAATGATCACTATGAGTCAGACTCAATAGAATTGGATCCATTCCAAATAGCGAGAATTAGGATTCTTGATCCCTCTCAATCTCTCTTTCAATTCGAGGATCCAGAGAGGTGTTTTCATAGTCATCTCCGAATATTTGCCATCTCGGAATATTTTCGATTTCATTTTTCTATGATATGTCTTTCTATATGAAAATTGGTTATTTACGATGTACGATGATCCCTGTTAAGCATCCATGGCTGAATGGTTAAAGCGCCCAACTCATAATTGGTAAATTTGCGGGTTCAATTCCTGCTGGATGCACACGAACGGGAACATTCCATAAGTCTATTGGAACTGGCTCTCTATCCATGGAATCTCATCCATCATCCATACATAACGAATTGGTATGGTATATTCATACCATAACATAAGAACAATAAGAACTCGAATTCTTATCGATACTGGAACTCAGAGCATAGGAGGGAAAGTCGATTTATGGATGGAATCAAATACGCAGTATTTACAGAAAAAAGTCTTCGTTTATTGGGAAAGAATCAATATACTTTTAATGTCGAATCGGGATTCACTAAGACAGAAATAAAGCATTGGGTCGAACTCTTCTTTGGTGTTAAGGTGGTAGCTGTGAATAGCCATCGACTACCTGGAAAAGGTAGAAGAATAGGACCTATTCTGGGCCATACAATGCATTACAGACGTATGATCATTACCCTTCAACCGGGTTATTCTATTCCACTTCTAGATAGAGAAAAAAACTAAAGGAGAATACTTAATAATACGGCGAAACATTTATACAAAACACCTATCCCGAGCACACGCAAGGGAACCGTAGACAGGCAAGTGAAATCCAATCCACGAAATAATTTGATCCATGGACGGCACCGTTGTGGTAAAGGTCGTAATTCCAGAGGAATCATTACCGCAAGGCATAGAGGGGGAGGTCATAAGCGCCTATACCGTAAAATAGATTTTCGACGGAATCAAAAAGACATATCTGGTAGAATCGTAACCATAGAATACGACCCTAATCGAAATGCATACATTTGTCTCATACACTATGGGGATGGTGAGAAGAGATATATTTTACATCCCAGAGGGGCTATAATTGGAGATACTATTGTTTCTGGTACAAAAGTTCCTATATCAATGGGAAATGCCCTACCTTTGAGTGCGGTTTGAACTATTGATTTACGTAATTGGAAGTAACCAATTAGGTTTACGACGAAACCTAGAAATCGATCACTGATCCAATTTGACTACCTCTACGGGATAGACCTCAACAGAAAACTGTTGAGTAACGGCAGCAAGTGATTGAGTTCAGTAGTTCCTCATAGAAAATTATTGGCTCTAGAGATATGGTAATATGGAGAAGACAAAATTGTTTGAAGCACGCACAGAACCGGAAGCGCCCCTTGTTTCAAAGAGAGGAGGACGGGTTATTCACATTTAATTTGATGGTCAGAGGCAAATTGAAAGCTAAGCAGTGGTAATTAAGACCCCCGGGGGAAAATAGGGATGTCTCCTACGTTACCCATAATATGTGGAAGTATCGACGTAATTTCATAGAGTCATTCGATCTGAATGCTACATGAAGAACATAAGCCAGATGACGGAACGCAGAGACCTAGGATGTAGAAGATCATAACATGAGCGATTCGGCAGATTTGGATTCCTTTCCTATATATCCACTCATGTGGTACTTCATCATATGATTCATATAAGATCCATCTGTCTAGAGATCGTCATATACATCTAGAAAGCCGTATGCTTTGGAAGAAGCTTGTACAGTTTGGGAAGGGGTTTTTTGAGAGAAAAGAAGAATCTACTTCAACCGATATGCCCTTAGGCACGGCCATGCATAACATAGAAATCACACGTGGAAGGGGTGGGCAATTAGCTAGAGCAGCAGGTGCTGTAGCGAAACTCATTGCAAAAGAGGGTAAATCGGCCACTTTAAGATTACCATCTGGGGAGGTCCGTTTAGTATCCCAAAACTGCTTAGCAACAGTCGGACAAGTGGGTAATGTTGGGGTGAACCAAAAAAGTTTGGGTAGAGCCGGATCTAAGTGTTGGCTAGGTAAACGCCCCGTAGTAAGAGGGGTAGTTATGAACCCTGTGGACCACCCCCATGGGGGCGGTGAAGGGAAAGCTCCCATTGGTAGAAAAAAACCCACAACCCCTTGGGGTTATCCTGCGCTTGGAAGAAGAACTAGGAAAAGGAAAAAATATAGCGATAGTTTTATTCTTCGTCGCCGTAAGTAAATACGTAACTAGGAATATGGAAAATTGCATTTTTGGAATTTGCAATAATGCGATGGGCGAACGACGGGAATTGAACCCGCGCATGGTGGATTCACAATCCACTGCCTTGATCCACTTGGCTACATCCGCCCCTTATCCAGCTAAAGGATTTTTTTCTTTTTTCCATTGATCATTATTCTATTTATTCTGACCTCCGTACTTCGATCGAGATATTGGACATAGAATGCCACTCTTTAAAAAGGAAAAAAGGAGTAATCAGCTGTGACACGAAAAAAAACGAATCCTTTTGTAGCTCATCATTTATTGGCAAAGATAGAAAAGGTCAATATGAAGGAGGAGAAAGAAACAATAGTAACGTGGTCCCGGGCATCTAGCATTCTACCCACAATGGTTGGCCATACAATCGCGATTCATAATGGAAAGGAACATATACCTATTTACATAACAAATCCTATGGTAGGTCGCAAATTGGGGGAATTCGTGCCTACTCGGCATTTCACGAGTTATGAAAATGCAAGAAAGGATACTAAATCTCGTCGTTAACTGAATTCTGAATAGAAAGATTAAGAAGAAAAAAAGATTCAAAATAAAGACAGAAATACCCAATATCTTGCTAGAACAAGATATTGGGTATTTCTGTCTTCAAAAATTCTTATATGTTAGCAGAAAAACCTTATCCATTAATAGATGGAACTTCAACAGCAGCTAAGTCTAGAGGGAAGTTGTGAGCATTACGTTCGTGCATTACTTCCATACCAAGGTTAGCACGGTTGATGATATCAGCCCAAGTATTAATAACGCGACCTTGACTATCAACTACAGATTGGTTGAAATTGAAACCATTTAGGTTGAAAGCCATAGTACTAATACCTAAAGCAGTGAACCAGATTCCTACTACAGGCCAAGCAGCCAAGAAGAAGTGTAAAGAACGAGAGTTGTTGAAACTAGCATATTGGAAGATTAATCGGCCAAAATAACCATGAGCAGCCACAATATTATAAGTTTCTTCCTCTTGACCAAATTTGTAACCCTCATTAGCGGATTCATTTTCAGTAGTTTCCCTGATCAAACTAGAGGTTACCAAGGAACCATGCATAGCACTGAATAGGGAACCGCCGAATACACCAGCTACACCTAACATGTGGAATGGATGCATAAGGATGTTGTGCTCTGCCTGGAATACAATCATAAAGTTGAAAGTACCAGAGATTCCTAAAGGCATACCATCAGAAAAGCTTCCTTGACCAATAGGGTAAATCAAGAAAACAGCAGTAGCAGCTGCAACAGGAGCTGAATATGCAACAGCAATCCAAGGACGCATACCCAGACGGAAACTAAGTTCCCACTCACGACCCATATAACAAGCTACACCAAGTAAGAAGTGTAGAACAATTAGCTCATAAGGACCACCATTGTATAACCACTCATCAACAGATGCAGCTTCCCAAATTGGGTAAAAGTGCAATCCGATCGCCGCAGAAGTAGGGATAATAGCACCAGAGATAATATTGTTTCCATAAAGTAAAGAACCAGAAACAGGCTCACGAATACCATCAATATCTACTGGAGGGGCAGCGATGAAGGCGATAATAAATACAGAAGTTGCGGTCAATAAGGTAGGGATCATCAAAACACCGAACCATCCGATGTAAAGACGATTTTCAGTGCTAGTTATCCAGTTGCAGAAGCGACCCCACAGGCTTGTACTTTCGCGTCTCTCTAAAATTGCAGTCATGGTAAGATCTTGGTTTATTCAAATTGCAAGGACTCCCAAGCACACGTATTAACTAGAATATAGATAATAGAAGGCTTGTTATTTAACAGTATAACATAGACTATATACCAATGTCAACCAAGTCAGCCCAAAGATTAGCTATCCATATAACTAAATTAACCAAACCAATAATTTTGTATTTGTAAATGAAGTGAGTCAAAGTGAAAAACTTTGATGGGTCTTTTCTATATGGGTTGCCCGGGACTCGAACCCGGAACTAGTCGGATGGAGTAGATAATTCTTCCTTGTTACAATAGAGAAAAATCCCTCCCCAAATCGTGCTTGCATTTTTCATTGCACACGACTTTCCCTATGTAGAAATAGCCAATTTCTATTCCAAAGAGGAAGTTCTACTAATTTTTTTAATTAGTAAGTTGATTCACCTACTCTTTATTATAATAAAAAGAACATTTCAGAATGAAAAATAGAAAAGTTTTTTCTTGATCATTTATCAACCCTTTCCTGTTTCTTAATTTCGTCTAATGATTAATTAAGAGGGTTGACCAGGTCATTGATACGTATAATATCCAAATACCAAATACGCTCAGTGTGTGATCCACAGAAAGAAAAAAGAGTTGTTTTGGTGAACATCAAAGAAAAAACTTGCTCTTCTTCCATAAAAAATTCTTCTAAAAATGCCGAACCCAATCGTTGCATAAAAGTTCGTACCGTGCTTTTATGTTTACGAGCTAAAGTTCTAGCACATGAAAGTCGAAGTATATACTTTAGTCGATACAAAGTCCGTTTTTTCGAAGATCCACTATGATAATGAAAAAGATTTCTACATATCCGACCAAATCGATCAAGAATATCCCAATCTGATAAATCTGTCCAAATGGGTTTACTAATAGGATGCCCCGATCCAGTACAAAATTGAGCTTTTGATAAGTATCCTATGAGGAGAGTAGCGGGGACTATGGTATCGAATTTTTTCATTCGAGTATCTATTAGAAATGAATTCTCCAGCATTTGATTCCTTACTAACAAAGAACTTTTTTGTACACTTGAAAGGTACCTCCATAAAATCGAAGCAAGAGTTTGCTAATTGGTTTATATGGATTCTTCGCGGCTGAGTCCAAAAACAGAAATAATATTGCCAGAAATTGATAAGGTAGCATTTCCATTTCTTCTTCAAAAAAAAAGTGCCTTTTGATGCAAGAATTGCCTTTCCTTGATATCGAACATAATGCATAAGAGGATCCATAAAGAACCATAGGGTTTTCCGAGAAAAACCAGGGTACATTATCCCAAAATGTTCCATCTTCCTAGAAAAGTGGATTCGTTCCAGAAAAGTTCCAGAAGATGCTAATGGTAAGCAAGAAGATTGTTTACGAAGAAACAACAAAAAAAATTCATATTCTGATACATAAGAGTTATATAGGAATTGAAATAGTCTTTTATTTTCTTTTTGAAAAAAAAAAATGGATTTCATTGAAGTAATAAAACTATTCCAATTCGAATAATAGTTGAGAAAGAATCGCAATAAATGCAAAGATGGAACATCTTGGATACGGTATTGAAGGAGTTGAACCAGGATTTCCAAATGGATAGGATAGGGTATTTCTATATGTGATAGATAATCCAAATGCAAAAATTTGTCTTCTAAAAAGGGAAATATTGAATGAATAGAGCGTAAATTCTGAAACTTTGGTATTTCTTTTTCTTTCAGACAAAAAAATTCCCGTAGCGAGAATGGGATTTCCACAACGATCGCAAACCCTTCAGATAGAATCTGAGAATAAAACTCAGAATAAAAATAATTTTTGTAATCCAATAATCGATCTTGGTTAGGATGATTAACCGAGTTATCCAAAAAATTCTGCTGATACATTCGAATAATTAAACGTTTCACAAGTAGTGAACTAAATTTCTTGTTATTACAACTAACAACTATTTCCACAGGTTCAGAACCATTTAATCCATAATGGTGGGCAAATGCATAAATATATTCCTGAAAGAGAAGTGGGTAGACAAAGTATTGTTGACGAGATTTATGTTTTTCTGAATACCCTTCGAATTTTTCCATTTGTATTTCTACTTGAATCAGAGAGAAGAAGCATTTCTCGGTTTATCGAATGATGATACATAGTGCAATATGGTCAGAACAGGGTGTTGCATTTTTAATACAAACCCTGGAAAGAAAGGGAGTCTAATCCACAGATCTTTTTCTGCTCCTTTTCTACCCAATTAGTTTATGTTTGTTCTAATTAAAAAAAAAGAACAGAACAAGTTTTTTATTTTTGCAGGCCAATCGCTCTTTTGACTTTGGAATACAGCCTCTTTATCAATATACTGCTTCTTTTACACATTCAATCCATAACATCCCTTATTCAATCCATAATCAAGAATAATTAGGATTTCTAAAAAAAAAAAGAAAAAATAAAGGGTCCACTCATAGGAAAACCCAACCTTTCCCCGCATCCGGCACTAATCTATTTTTAACGTCTAATTAGAGCGGGGAATCATTCCAATTAGGAAGTTCAGCTCGTTGCTTTTTATTTTACCAGAATTGGAGCCAGGCTCTATCCATTTATTCATTAGACCCAGAAAATCGTAATTTTGGATTCCATTCAAAAAAGATTGATTTTATTACGACATGCTATTTTTTCCATTCATTACCTTTGAGGATCAGTCGTGGTCTTCTAGACTCTACCAAGAGTCTGGACGAATTTGTTGTTTCATCCAAATGTGTAAAAGATCATAGTCGCACTTAAAAGCCGAGTACTCTACCATTGAGTTAGCAACCCAGATAAAAAAAGGATCTTAGATACGATCGAAATCCAAAAATCAATGGAATTACACCGCGCGCTTCTGTCAAAACATTGAACTAGCAAGACATCAAAAGATTTTTTTTATCGACCATGAAAAACACTCAAATGCCAAAACGAACAGGTCCGGTGAAATTCCACTAAAGTAAAGTTAAAAAAAGAGCGACCCTAATCACGATGGCCAAATTCTCCTTATTTTTAGCGATTTTTATTAACAAAAAATATATATTATAAAAAATATATATTATATTGTATGAGAATACATGCAAGAGGAACACCCTTATCATTTGAGCGAAGTGTAGGCGGAAAAATTGAATATGGAGTGAGGATAAAGAGACCCATCTATCTACAAATTCTATTTGTTCAATAGACCTTTGTCAATGGAAATACAATGGTAAGAAAACAAATTAGATAGAAAAAGTAAATAAAATAGGGGCTTATGTTGGATTGGCACGATATAATATAAATCCAAATAGGATTAAAAAAGAGGTAAATTGTGTCTAAATAATTAGACAACTAGGAATACTAATAATCTTCTCCTATCCTATTTTTTGATTCATTTAGTTCTTCAATTAACTCAAAGTTCTTTCTTTTTCTTTAAAGAATTCTGCCTTCCTTAAAATATCATAAACAGTTCTTGTTGGTTGAGCACCCTTTTCAAGGAAATAGAGAATAGCTGGAACATTTAAACAAGTTTGATTCTTTATCGGATCATAAAAACCTACTTTTTGAAGATCTCTTCCTTCTCTTCGAGATCGAACATCAATTGCAACGATTCGATAGACAGCTTATTGGGATAGATGTAGATAAACAACGCCCCCCCCTAGAAACGTATATGAGGTTTTCTCCTCATACGGCTCGAGAAAATGATTCGAATTTCTGTCGATAATAATAGAAATTAGACTATGACGTGCATTAATTTCCTTACAGAAAAAACAAATTTCATTTATACTCATGACTCAAGTGGGCTAATTTTGCCTGACAAACTTCGAAGGCAAAATCCTTCCAAAATTTTTGAGTCGTCTTTAAACTCTTTTCTTTGTCTCATTTCGAACGAATTGACTTTTATTCCTTATTCTAATCCAACTCTGTTGTTGAGACAATTGAAAATTGTGTTTACTTGTTCTGGAATCCTTTATCTTTGATTTGTGAAATCCTTGGGTTTAGACATTACTTCGGGAATTCCTATTTTTTTCTTTCAAAAGAGTAGCAACATACCCTTTTTTCTTATTTCCTTCGATAAAGCATTTATCTCTTCTATAGAAATCTAATAAGAGGGATTGATTCTGATATACTTTTATTGGACTTTCTTCTTATTTTAACCTTTCGATTTATTTCTATATTAAGGATAGACTGACAAAGTTGGCCTAATTTATTAGTTTTCACTAACCCTAGATTCTTTCCCTTGATAAAAAAAATTCTGTCCTCTCGAGCTCCATCGTGTACTATGTTACTTAAACCCAGCGCAAATTTGGTTCGGAACGAATAGAACAGGCTATGTCGAGCCAAGAGCATTTTCATTACTATGGAAAATGATGGATAGCAAAATCCACAATCGATCATGTCCTTCAAGTCGCACGTTGCTTTCTACCACATCGTTTTAAACGAAGTTTTACCATAACAAACATTCCTCTTTTCATTGCAAAGTGGTATAGAGAATTGATCCAATATGGATGGAATCATGAATAGTCATTGGTTTAGTTTTTTTATACTAATTAAAACTTGCTATCTATGGAGCAATATGGATAAAAGAAAGTAAGTATTTATCCGGGAAGCCTCCGCCAAGATCCAATTTATTTAAACCCATATTAAAATTCTATCATATGAATGAAACATAGTTTGAAAAAGACGACTAAACAAGTTTGCTTAAAACTTATTTATTCTTAAATTTCCACCCTCAACGGATGGCTCGAGATGATCAATCTTGAAGTGAGAAAAGAAGGATTGACTCTTCCTCAATAAATAAACTATCAACCTCCAAAAAAGTTTAATTAATTTAATTACTAGAATTAGAATTCTAGTAGTAATATATTTTTTCAGTACCAAAAACAATTAACTATAATAACTAAATAAACTATTCCAATGAAAAGATTGAAAGTTTTTGGTAGTTATAGAATTCTCGTACTTCTTCAACTCGAATACCAAAAGGAAGAAAAAAATATGACTAAGTGATTTTATAGTAGAGGCATATCCTGAATGTGCTTGATAGATCCCATTTTTTCATGAAAATAAAGATAGTCAATTTGACTGGACTTAAGACTTTATTATGTTTTCTGAGAAAGAATAAGATATCATTATTCTCTTTAATAAACTTTTGTCTCGTACGGAATACTATATGATTTCACCGTTTGTTTCATCAGAAACAATCTGGGACGGAAGGATTCGAACCTCCGAGTAACGGGACCAAAACCCGCTGCCTTACCACTTGGCCACGCCCCATTTCGGGTTTTATGCGACACTAATAAACACTAGTATGTTTATTTGTTATTCGTCAATACCATTTCAATTACATAAAAAAGGAGGGATATTCTCTTGCTAGTATTCTACACATGCGGATAATATAGAATCAAAAAAATGCATTGATCATTACATGGAATTCTATTAAGATATTATATGAAAGTCGAATTTATTCCACTCTCATTTGAGAGTGCGAATACAAGGAGGTATTTTGTGTTTGGGAAAGTCCGAAGAAAAAAGATTTTGAATCTGCCTTTTCCTTCTTTCCCTTAAAAAAATAACTCAAGAAAAATCCAATTATTTACTCTACAAGAATGAAATGCTTGTTATGCCTAATATACTTAGTTTAACCTGTATCTGTTTTAATTCTGTTCTTTATCCTACTAGTTTTTTCTTTGCCAAATTACCCGAAGCTTATGCTATTTTCAATCCAATCGTGGATATTATGCCTGTTATACCTCTATTCTTTTTTCTATTAGCCTTTGTTTGGCAAGCTGCTGTAAGTTTTCGATGAAATCTTTAGTACTCTGTATGCCAAATTGAATGATGTGTTCATTCCAAAAAAATTTTAAAATGGGTAAAAGCCGAGAAGTTTTATATTTTTATATTATGAACCTTCGATTCTAAAATTTAAATTCTTCTACATTGAATGGGTAGCTACAGCAATAAATTTGGATCAGCCTTTCTACTCCCCTGCACCTAGGTTGAGCAGGTACCTAAAGGTACCTACACAATACCTAACCACCTAACCCTATTTTTGCTATTGATAAGAGTGCTTATTATAAAAGAATTCTTGCAATTTTTTTCAAGAATTCTTTTTTGCATTTTTAGGTATAAAAAAAAACCATCCTAGTGGATCCGTGTGGTAAGGAAAAACTGGTAATCTATTCCTTAAAAAAAAATCTTGGAGATTATGTAATGCTTACTCTCAAACTTTTTGTTTATACAGTAGTGATATTCTTTGTTTCACTCTTTATCTTTGGATTCTTATCTAATGACCCAGGACGGAATCCTGGACGCGAGGAGTAAAAATTCAGTTTTTTTTTTTCTTATTGGATTTGTTTCGTACATTTATCTATGAGAAAATCCGGGGGTCAGAATTCTTTCCAATTCGAAAGTCCCAAATGATCCAAGGGAGCGGAAAGAGAGGGATTCGAACCCTCGGTACAAAAAAATTGTACAACGGATTAGCAATCCGCCGCTTTAGTCCACTCAGCCATCTCTCCACGTTCCAAAGCGAAAGGTTTCCGTGATATGATATAGGCAAGAAATAAGAAATAACGGTTGCAAAAAACCCCTTTTTTTTCTTTCAAAAGTCTATAAAAATTATATTGCCAATTCCATTTTAATTATATTCTTTTTTCTTAATGTTAATAAAAAAAGAAGAAAATTCTTGTTTTTTCTTTCTAAAAATCGATATTGGCCGAGAGACAATCAAATAGATTTTCTCTTTAGCGGGCATTTCCATATAGGACTTGTTATAATTATAATAAAACAAGCAGGTTATATAAAAAAAACGCTTTTTTTGTCGATTATTTATCAAGAAAGCAAAAAGGGTTCTTATCAAATCCACCATAAAATTGGAAAGAAGCATAAAGTAAGTAGACCTGACTCCTTTAATGATGCCTCTATCCGCTATTCTGATATATAAATTCGATGTAGATGAAATTGTATAAGCGAATTTTTTTTATTTCCTTAGACTTAGACCGCGCAAGACAAGAATTTTTCGCTATTTACGATTTCATATTCTTGTTACTAGATGTTCTATAGGAATAAGAAGAAATCGCAACTCCTTTGCGCTACACATAAAATTGGATTTCGAAGGTCCATTTTTTTTTTTCAGAATCCTCTATTATTTTAGTTCTTCCACCCATGCAATAGAGAGGGAATGGGAAAAGAAGGGTTACTTTTATTTGCATTTTTCCCTTAAAAGATAGACTTTGAAATAGGAGTCTTGGAATAATGCTGAATTCAAAGGTTTATTTCTTTCTATAGTATAAGAAAAACAATTTATTTCTATTTCTATAGTATAAGAAAAACAAATAAATAGTATAAGAAAAACAAATCGAATCAAATTCATGGATTTACCACGACCTCGGTTGTGACTGTGACTCCATAGATAAAAATGGGAAATTTCTCTCTTCGAGACCATTGAAAAAGGGCATTGAACGAGAAAGAAATCGTCCACAGATAATAAAACTATCATATGCCTTGGAAAGTGATATGAGGTGCTCGGAAATGGTTGAAGTAATTGAATAGGAGGATCACTATGACTATAGCCCTTGGTAGAATTCCTAAAGAAGAAAATGATCTATTTGATACTATGGATGACTGGTTACGAAGGGACCGTTTCGTTTTTGTAGGATGGTCTGGCCTATTGCTCTTTCCTTGTGCTTATTTCGCTTTAGGGGGTTGGTTTACAGGGACAACTTTTGTAACTTCTTGGTATACCCATGGATTGGCTAGTTCCTATTTGGAAGGTTGTAATTTCTTAACCGCAGCAGTTTCTACCCCTGCCAATAGTTTAGCACACTCTTTGTTGCTACTATGGGGGCCCGAAGCACAAGGAGATTTTACTCGTTGGTGTCAATTAGGCGGTCTATGGACTTTTGTAGCTCTCCACGGGGCTTTTGCACTAATAGGTTTCATGTTACGCCAATTTGAACTTGCTCGGTCTGTTCAATTGCGGCCTTATAATGCAATCTCATTCTCTGGTCCAATTGCTGTTTTTGTTTCTGTATTCCTTATTTATCCACTGGGGCAATCTGGTTGGTTCTTTGCGCCGAGTTTTGGCGTAGCAGCGATATTTCGATTCATCCTTTTCTTCCAAGGATTTCATAATTGGACGTTGAACCCATTTCATATGATGGGAGTTGCCGGAGTATTAGGTGCGGCTCTGCTATGCGCTATTCATGGAGCGACCGTAGAAAACACTCTATTTGAGGACGGTGATGGTGCAAATACCTTCCGTGCTTTTAACCCAACTCAAGCTGAAGAAACTTATTCAATGGTCACTGCTAACCGCTTTTGGTCCCAAATCTTTGGTGTTGCTTTTTCCAATAAACGTTGGTTACATTTCTTTATGCTATTTGTACCCGTCACCGGTTTATGGATGAGTGCTATTGGCGTAGTTGGCTTGGCTCTGAACTTACGTGCCTATGACTTTGTTTCCCAGGAAATCCGTGCAGCGGAAGATCCTGAATTTGAGACTTTCTACACCAAAAATATTCTTTTAAACGAGGGTATTCGTGCGTGGATGGCAGCTCAGGATCAGCCTCATGAAAATCTTATATTCCCTGAGGAGGTTCTACCACGTGGAAACGCTCTTTAATGGAACTTTCGTTTTAGCTGGTCGTGACCAAGAAACCACCGGCTTTGCTTGGTGGGCTGGGAATGCCAGACTTATCAATTTGTCCGGTAAACTGCTTGGAGCTCATGTAGCTCATGCCGGATTAATCGTATTCTGGGCCGGAGCAATGAACCTATTTGAAGTGGCCCATTTCGTACCAGAAAAGCCCATGTATGAACAAGGGTTGATTTTACTTCCACACTTAGCTACTCTAGGTTGGGGAGTAGGGCCAGGGGGGGAAGTTCTAGATACTTTTCCGTACTTTGTATCTGGCGTACTTCACCTAATTTCCTCCGCAGTCTTAGGCTTCGGTGGCATTTATCACGCGCTTCTGGGACCCGAGACTCTTGAGGAATCTTTTCCATTCTTTGGTTATGTCTGGAAAGATAGAAATAAAATGACTACAATTTTGGGTATTCACTTAATTTTGTTAGGTCTAGGTGCTTTTCTTCTAGTACTCAAGGCTCTTTATTTTGGCGGTGTATATGATACCTGGGCCCCTGGGGGGGGAGATGTAAGAAAAATTACCAATTTGACCCTTAGTCCCAGTGTTATATTTGGTTATTTACTAAAATCTCCTTTTGGTGGAGAAGGGTGGATTGTTAGTGTAGATGATTTAGAAGATATAATTGGTGGGCATGTATGGTTGGGTTTTATTTGTGTATTTGGCGGAATTTGGCATATTTTAACCAAACCCTTCGCATGGGCTCGCCGTGCATTTGTATGGTCTGGAGAAGCTTACTTGTCTTATAGTTTAGCTGCTTTATCTGTCTTTGGTTTTATCGCTTGTTGTTTTGTATGGTTCAATAATACAGCTTATCCGAGTGAGTTTTATGGACCCACCGGGCCAGAAGCTTCTCAAGCTCAAGCATTTACTTTTCTAGTTAGAGACCAGCGTCTTGGAGCTAATGTGGGATCCGCTCAAGGACCCACAGGTTTAGGTAAATATCTAATGCGTTCCCCAACTGGGGAGGTTATCTTTGGAGGGGAAACTATGCGTTTTTGGGACCTTCGTGCTCCATGGTTAGAACCTCTAAGGGGCCCCAACGGTTTGGACTTGAGTAGGTTGAAAAAAGACATACAACCTTGGCAAGAACGACGCTCAGCAGAATATATGACCCACGCTCCTTTAGGCTCTTTAAATTCCGTGGGTGGCGTAGCTACCGAGATCAATGCAGTTAATTATGTCTCTCCTAGAAGTTGGTTATCAACTTCTCATTTTGTTCTAGGATTCTTCTTTTTTGTGGGCCATTTATGGCATGCAGGAAGAGCCCGAGCTGCTGCAGCAGGTTTTGAAAAGGGAATCGATCGTGATTTGGAACCTGTTCTTTACATGAACCCTCTTAACTAAGATTTTCTTATTTATACCTGTTCTACTTTTTTTCTGTTCTGGCTCGGTTATTCCATCTAGCCGAGCCATTCATTCCTTTTTATGAAAGAAAGATAAGGGACAGAAAAAAAAAATAAATAAAAATGAAAGAAACAAACGTATTCAATAAGCAAAAGGAGAGAGAGGGATTCGAACCCTCGATAGTTCCTAGAACTATACCGGTTTTCAAGACCGGAGCTATCAACCACTCAGCCATCTCTCCACAGCCTAATCCTTATTTTACTCCTACAAATAGAACATAGCCATATAAAAAATAAAAAGATTTATTAGCCTCTAGAAAGATATCAGATACAAGTTCCTTTTCGATATATCTCTGTATACTGTATACACGGATACAGGATCCGCTATACCCGCTTGTGAAATAAAGAGTAAATAATCTCTTCTCACCCCCATATCCAAATAAAAAAGCGGTTTAAGTAATAAATTTGAATTAAAGAGAAGAATCAATGGATTCATGATTAAACCCCTCCTACTTCTTGTATTTTTTTACAATTTTGGTTTAAGTGAGGGATCAAATATGTAGTCAACTTTATTTGATGGTAGCTTGGAGGATTAGAAATATGACTATTGCTTTCCAATTAGCTGTTTTTGCATTAATTGCGACTTCCTCAGTCTTAGTAATTAGTGTACCCCTTGTATTTGCTTCTCCTGATGGTTGGTCAAATAATAAAAATGTTGTATTTTCCGGTACATCATTATGGATTGGACTAGTCTTTCTCGTAGCTATTCTGAATTCTCTCATTTCTTAAATGAAATTTGGTTAATATTTATTAACCCCATAAAAAAGAAATAATAAAGGCCATTTCTTCTAAAAAATTAGAATAGTGAGACGTATTAAAACGCAATTTGCGTTCCGAATTGCTAGCTCTTCTCTTTCAGTATTATGAAATTCCATTCCCATTAGAATATTCATTGACAGATAATAAAAAAAGGAAAACTCTAATATAATAGAAAATGAAATGAAACGGTCGACCCAGACATAGAAGGTCGACCCAGGCGGATATACGCTATAAAATATATACCGTAGCGAGCGTAGTTCAATGGTAAAATATCTCCTTGCCAAGGAGAAGATACGGGTTCGATTCCCGCCGCTCGCCCGCTTAATTTATCAAAGTACTATGATAAAAAGTTTAGTCTAGTTAACTGTTTAACTACTTATATTAAATTAAGTATTAATTAGGTGTTAGTCTAGTGCCGTATCCCTTACTATCTTACCCTTCCTTTGCATCCCACTCAAAAAAAGAGGGCGCTCCAGAGGCAGAAATAGAACTCGCCAACAGAGCTCCAAAAATTGGGTATTAACTGAGACAAACAACGGGCAAACTTTTTTTAAAGGGAAGGGAGAGGTAGACTGTCCCTTTCGTTTCATTTTTATTTTCTGCAGGGTAGGGAGAGGCCTTGCGCCTTCTTTTTTTGAAGGCAAGTGACTTCGCAAACTGCTCAATTTTGCCCTCTAGGGCCGGGAACTAATGAATAAAAAAGGGTTGGATACGCCCCTCTACCATACATATCTAGAGAAATAGAATAGTCCTTTTATACAGACTGCTAAGTGCGGAGACGGGAATCGAACCCGTGACCTCAAGGTTATGAGCCTCGTGAGCTACCAAACTGCTCTACTCCGCTCTGGAGTACCAGAAACTGGTGGACAAAAAAGGCTTGAATACAAGCCTCTAACATGTCTAGACAAATAGAATACTCCTTTTATACAGAATGGAGCGGGTAGCGGGAATCGAACCCGCATCGTTAGCTTGGAAGGCTAGGGGTTATAGTCGACGTTGGTTGATTATTTTTAACGTCTCTAATTCAAAACCGAACATGAAATTTTGATTTCATTCGGCTCCTTTATGGATATTCTCACCACTTAACATCTATGTCAGCTTTTCTATTTGAATGGAACCAAAGCTCTCCGCTTTCTAGATGATCCTTATAGAGTAGGAGATAGAAATTCTATCTAAATTCATCTAATCTACTTACTTCGTTCCCTAATTTCATTCAAGAGATCCTGAGGAAAAGAATTGGGTTTCCACCGAGCTGAAACAATATGCGGATGGTTCTAGTAAACCAAAACTATCGTTTTTTAGCTATTTGGCTTCCTTATTCCTTATTTTAAGAAGATTTAGTTACGATTGGAAATCAACTTTTTTGTATCTTCATCCATAGATCCTTTACTCATATTTTCAAAATTGGAATACTTAATCCAATGCAAAATTATGCTTCGCGACTCTGTACTCATAATCCTATTTTTATTTTGGATGCAATTTAAATTAGTCTTTGGATACAAATCGCCAGAATGTATATTCTTCCTCAATATGCTATTGAGAGGAAAAGGATTTAATCCTTTATAAGAACTAAAGTTTTCATCGGAATATAAAAATAAAAAACTTAAGGATGCCTTAAGTATATCATTTCAAATTCAGTTATTAATAGAACGAATCACACTTTTACCACTAAACTATACCCGCTACATTGTAGATTATGGTATAAATGGTACCCTTTGTCAAGGATAGCCATTTGACAAGAAGGCTAATTCCCCCTTATTGAATCAGATGGAGAAGGTTCATGACACTGAGCCGTTGGTACTTCTACTTCGATCGCTCGCCTTTACTTTAGGATTTAGATAGCCCCTCTGGTCTGTAAAAAAAATCTTTTCTTACCATGCTAATAGCGCCTGAACCAAATGTATTTATTTTGATTAGGATCCTATTCTACGGTTACGACTACAATAATAATTATTTACTTTGCAAGGACGTAAGTGTGTCAGACTGCTAAATTGTTTTATTATTCCTACAATATAAACTAGGGGATATAGGGGGTAACACTGTCCCTATAAATTCCTTTTTTCCTTTTCTTTTTTGTCCAGAATTGAACAAAAAAGAAATTATGGAAGATGTTTTCTTCCCCCATTAAGTCCGAGCCATAGAGTAAGAGTGAGATGAGTTTTCCAAATTCATCATAGACTTTCCCTATGGCTTGATAGAAGTAAGCAGCAAAGAGTCGTAACTTAAAGAAAAAAACGGACAGGGCCGACAGATTTACCTGATGTAAAGAAGATCCTAAAAGTCTCTGATTAGTCGACTCTCTCCATTTAACACTTTCCTC